>NC_056743.1:1700586933-1700641933 GCF_019279795.1 Protopterus annectens | reverse complement strand
CACTATCACATTCCAATTACCTTCGGTAATCCCTACATGAACATATATCGACATCTGTCCACTGTATAACATGCTACATACCGATTACAAGATAACTGGAGTGTGTTGGCGTTATAATAAATGAGGCACTAGTATGCTGGTGAAGCTTATAAACACCATTATGCATGTGTATGTGCGTATGAGCGGGGAATGTATTGACACACTGATGTACATATATATAATCATATATATATAAATTTTTATATATATATATATATATATATATATATATATATATATATACACACACACACACACACACACACACATATACATACACATATATATATATCTATATATATATATATATATATATATATATATATATATATATATATGTATAAAAATAACAGCAAGATATGAATATACATGTATGAATACATATGCAGATATGTCTGTGTATATTAATGTAAATATATATATATATATATATATATATATATATATATATATATATGTTACAGTAAATATACACATGTATATACCTAGGTTATGTTACAGCAGTTATGGGTAACATGTTTATACCGGACATATGTTGGTGGGAGGTCCACTCAACAAATATCTACTTATCACCCACTCCAGCTAGGCTGGTGAGACATACAGATATGCAATAAAGGTAAATACAACACTGGTTTCCAGACCACCGGCAGGAAACTACCAGTGGGAGAGATCTACAAGGTCTACACTTTAAACATGGACAGCGACGTCCCTTACATGACACCAAAAATTTGGTACCTTCAACCAATGGGGGAACACCATTATGGCCAGGATGTAGCTGTACATGGAACAGTAGGTTGTGCAAGCCTGATAGCACATGGGTTGACACAATGTACGACATGTGTCCCGACACTGGGAGAGTGGGCAGTGTGTAGGGGTGTGTTCATATCTCACCTGCGTCCACAGTAAGGATGAGTGCTGTAGAGTAGTAGCAGGTGGGGGAACTATGGGTATGCGATTATGGGGCTAGGCGTGCATGTGTTGGCTGGCAGACACATATTAGGACTGCCCTGTGGGTGTAAGTAATATTCTGATGTTGGTATAGTAGACGCCCATACCTCCCAAACTATAAGAGCACATCTACTGGACAGTCCGTAAACCATTGGGGGAATACATAGGGACCATATCATTGAACTGTCCCCAATTACCAGGAATGTCCATGATTACGAATCAGAATCTTAACACAGTCTCAACTAAACCATCCTAGAACTAGTGATATTAAGAAGAAAGGTGGCGGAATACACGTAATGAATCATGACAACATGTAAGAGTCATAAACTGCATGCACCTCAGAAAATGTGTATGAATACGTATGTGCTCTGTGTCCATCAATGTGTCAGGTTAATAGCACCAACCTTCTAAATGTGTCCCTGAGGTCATTATGCAGTGTCCCTGATTCAGTGTTTATTCTTCCCCATTCGTATGAGAGGTCTGATAGTGAGAGAAAGCGCATGTTCCGCCGACTACCTTAGCAGATTGATAGAATAAAAGGTA
This sequence comes from Protopterus annectens, assembly GCF_019279795.1. Lineage (NCBI taxonomy): Eukaryota > Metazoa > Chordata > Ceratodontiformes > Protopteridae > Protopterus > Protopterus annectens. Next base: position 1,700,640,403 of record NC_056743.1, on the reverse strand, counting down.
TGGGGTTACCACCTATCCACCTTTGCGAGGGACACTCCCTTGTGGGCAGTTATGTCCTGCATAATAACTGTAATTAAGGCAAATGTCCTGTGATTTAGGGCAAAGACTACCTATATTGTCTGTAGTAGTAGAATAAAGCAATTATGTTCCTCTGAAACACCTAAATGTTATAGGTAGCAGTATAAGCAACTATAATGCTACAAGAGTATCCTTTATTTAGGGAAACAGTGAAGCACACCCCTTTCTACTAGCTGTGGGTGTGTTGCCCTGCAAAGTCTGACATCTGTACATACAGGTCCTATAGGGTTGCCACCTTTCCAAATGGCCAGAGTGGGACATATTCTGTATAAATGTCAGACATTCCAGGGCTAAACATACCTACAGCCATGCATAGTACAGGATTACACTTATTTGCACAAATAAAAGCTTAATCTAGTTGCATTTAAATTGCTTATGCTACTTCACATAACATATAGAAGTGTCATATATAAAATAACAGTTGTATGCAATCATTAATGAAACGTAGAATATAATAATGTCCTGTAATCTGGACATGTGCTATGTCTTGATTATTTTCGCACTGTCCCTCACAAAGTGGAACAGGTGGCAACCCTAAAGTCCTACCTTGGCCAATTGAGAAGGTGGCAAACCTATAATAGGTATGCAGTAGCATGACCCATCCGACGGATGTGGCTACCACAACCCAACTACTCGTTTGTAATGCAGGGTCTCGGTTCCCATGTATCAGCCAGATGGGAGCAGAGTGTATGCGGAACACACAAATATGATTAATTCACTAGACAGGCCGCTGATTCCATACAGTTGAACGCCATGCCATAACCTAATCGGCAGCCATTCTTGATACTGTAGTCATGTAGTCCGATGTGATAGGCATTACAAGGTGGGAGCAGATTGTAAGAGGAACACACAATTATGAATGATTCACCAGACAGGCCACTGATTCTGTACATGCGGTCACCTAATGGGCAGCCATTCCTGATACTGTAGTCAGGAGTGGCCTTAGGTCAACTGGTGCCCTAGGCAGAGGGCACAATGGCACCCCCACCACACCACCCAGTGCCCCCATCCTGGTCTACCTACACCAAATAAATACTGGTAAAGTGCACCCACTAAAGCAGTGCCCTAGGAGGCCACTTAGTTGGCCTATGCCTAAGGCCAGCTATGACTGTAGTCATGTAGTCCAATGTGATAGGCATCACAAGGTATGCCTAAGAGGAACACACAAATATGAATGAATCTCCGGACAGGCCGCTGATTCCGTACAGACGAATGCCATGCTGACGCCTAATAGGCAGCCGTTTCCAAAACTGTATTCATGTATTCTGATCTAATAGGCATCACAAGGTGGGAGCACATTGTATGAGGTACACACAAATATGATTGTTTCACTGGACAGGCCGCAGATTCCGTACAGCCGAACGCGATGTTGTCGCCTAATGGGTGGCCAATCCCGATACTGGAGTCATGTAGTACAATGTAATAGGCATCACAAGGTAATATTGTGGTCCTCACTCACACCCAGGGGTGTGAGTGACAGATGCAAGCACCAATGCCGGTACATTAGCAAGTGCGGGAACGAGCGGGAGTAAGTGTGTTTGGCTACCAGTATGCGAGTATTGCATTGGTTAAGCAATGTAGAGGCTAATCAAGCTGGAATATCATACAGCACGGTCATTCAACAGTATAGAAATGTATCACATCATGTGGAAGTACATGTGAGTGTTTATGTCCAGCATATAGGTACATACATATATAGAGATTTATCAGGGACATGCCATGTGGCAACAAAGCATTACAAACGAATGAAACGGGAAACACCAGCGACACCTGTATTATGTAGTGGTGTTGCTCTGTGTGATCACAGGACTCCCTCACACAGACAATAGTTGTACATTGGCCATATACATCACTCTGTGCATGTAATGTACATTAACACAACAGTACCTGTGCAATCATTATGTGTGAACAGTACTCCTGCAATATGCAACATCATCATCATGATGAAGGTAAATGGGGCAACCATAGATGGACCAGTAGTGTTTTGTGTACAATGGGGTCGTCCTCCTCAGGTGTACCTGAACCATGTAGGAGTGATGTGCATACCAGGACCGTGCGCCTGAAGGACAGTGGTGAGGATAACAGTAGTATGTTATGATGCATATTACAAGGGTTTCATGTGTCCAGTGGGTACGTGTGCATAAAGGACAGCTATATATAGGGCAGATGGTGTCCTAGGAGCCGAATGGCCTTATGTGTTCATAGGTGAGGGTCAGATGTTGGGGAAGGAGTGTAGGTATGGCCATGGAGGATAGGTAGGACACTGAAATTACAGCATACAGGGTTGGTATATGACACATGTGGGGGGGATACACCCTGGATGGGGATTGGTCTTTGGCATTGAAAAGCCCATGGGAACAGTGGGACAGAGGTCTCCAGCCATGGGCAACTGCCACTGCACCTACACAGCTGCAAAGGAGGCAGTGCTGTGGGCTGTCCAGGATAGGCAGCATCACCCTGTAAATGTGACACTCCGCCCTTGAACTGGCGTATCTGGCTTTGTAACCCCTTATGGAGCCACCTACGAAACATGTCCAGGACCACACAATAGCAGATATGTACCTGTCTGGTCCTGCTCCCAAGGGGGACATGCTCCATCCTCAGTGGTGGAGCCACCAGAAGGTGGTGCATAGCCAACAGAGGTTGATGTTAATGGCTGGGTCCCAGATGTGCTAGTGCCCGGTGCCATGGTCAGCTGAAGTGGGACAGGAGGATCTTCCGGGACCTACCAACCCATTCTGCCTATGGTGTTGCATTTTAGACCCACATATGGCTTAGTGATAGACAACAGCATACAGGATTACCTACGACAGTATGCATAGATATCACCAGCAGCCCAACAGATTGTATACATTTGCAGAGGGAGCACAACATATGCATATATAACGCACGGCAACTGTACAATGTGTAGTAGACGTGTGACCGCAGCTATGAACAGTTGCCCATCATTGACTTGTCACTGGGAATCCCACACAGTGTCAGTCATACCACTGTCTCATGTGACACATGTTCAGTCAGGGATGCAATGGCAGTAACACATCCCTATCATCATGTACTGTCTGCAATCCCCACACCATACTTCTGCTGTGCACAGAAGTGTGTTCAGTGTGTAACACAGGAAACAAATGGTTGTACACACTGACCTGTTCACAGATGGCCCTACAGATGGGGTCCCCTCATGAACATAGTACTGTCATGTCTGTACTTTAATATGCAGAATAGCCATTATCACACACACACACATGTTAAACAGGCAGTAGTCTCAATGCAGCATAGCTACACTTACATGCTGTAGCTGTGTGGCACATCACCATCCTGTCATTAGGCTATTTCCCACTGTTGAATATGATTAAGGTACATCAAGATATCATCTGCAATGCCATGTCAGAACACCACATCCAGGTACCACTCACAGTAACTGTCATGGCCAGATAATAACATCTTTCCCTAGATAGCGTACTGTGTTTATCATGCAGATGTCTATGGGAACACCATCACAGCTGTACCACATGCAATCAGCTAGAGGAGGACTGCAATAGGAGCAGAGGCCATCACCTGACCATTTCCATCTGTTACAATACACATGCTGCTGCTGTGCAGGTGTACACCTTCACATCCACCAGAGAGTGTGTGTGCGGGACAGGCAATGTACACCAGGGTAGGGCTTGGAGACTTCACCATAATCTGCCACACGCTGAATAGTACAGGGTCAAACCCCTGACTACTCACTACTATTACATGTGCATGACGTTACTACATGTTCCACAGAGGTGGCATGTTGCAGTGCTGTAAGAACATGTGTGTAGGTGAGTGCCATCTGCAACAGATATAGTAGACATACAATAGGTGTGGCACACGTCAGTCCACGTGAACAGATGCCATTGTCACCACAACCACACTCTAATGGACACACATTGACACCTTTGCCAGGGTGGCAAATACACCATGTAACTACTTAGTTTGCCACACTGCAGTAATGCACAGGACCACATGCACCACAGGGGATATCTGGAGGTTCAGTGGGCTAGGCCATGTGAAAGTGCTTGACAACTGTTGGAATGCCGAGGTTTATACTGGGAGTGACTGTGGTTGGGAGCATCACAACCCGCACGCAGACACAAGGTGCTAGTATTGTCATGCAGGTATGCATTGCTCCATGGGTGTGTAGTGTTTGGCTGTGCAAGATGGCTGTACAAGGCTGGATGAGGGGTAATCCTTGCCATTGCATCACCCGACAGTGGTATGCAGTGCAGAGGTGTAGTGTCTGCAATGTCCCACACAGATGGGTACTGCAATATCTGGCCTGACATCCTGGTTACCAGTGTGTAGAGCCATAGCTTTGCAATGCATGCCATGTCTGCGTTTGATAGTCCTTCACATGGACATTGCCTGGGATGTGCATGTCCCACAATACTGTACAGTGACATGTACAGGTGTACCTGTTTGGCAGACACATGTAGTGTACACAGCCTGTTATACCCCGATATGCCAATACTGGCCTGGTGTGGCGAAACCTGCTTACAGTGAGCAGGTCGACCCTGCACCTGCATGTATAGAATGGACAGGTATTCCATGGTGTCAGTGGCATGGGTCCATATGGGACACATGTGTACAGCATTGTCTGGCCTTAGTGGATCACATATGATGGCACCACATATGTTGCAGCCATTCAGTGTAAAACATAGTGACGGCATGATGTCCGCATATATGTGCCAATTGTACCATTGTACAGGGTGCCATGTCCTCTGCAGCCACTGCGGTCACACCATGCCTACTATCTGTCCTCAATGTGCATGTTACTAGCAACATAGTGGGATATCCTAGGCAAGGTTGTGTGTGCATGGCACATGGGTGCAGGACATATACCGGGTACTAGTAGGGCTGCATACTTAGCTCACCAGCCCTTTTGCCAGATGTATAGGTATGGCTTGCCAACTCAGTGCTGTGGCTGACTGACAGCAGTACTCCTCGTGAGGTGGCCAATGTGTCGTAAGACAGATACTATATAGGAAAACTACAAAACCCACTCCCAAACATGTTCAATGGTAAGACAATCATGGCCACCTCTACACAGGCTCTGACAGACAAACACACACTTGCCATGTCCTGTATACAAACCTCAACTGTATCACACTGCAGCAACATGCATTTAGGGCATGCACTACAGCGAATACTACAAAGCACTGTACTTATCTCATGCAGGCAGACACACACACACACACACACACACACACACACACACACACACACCCACCCACATACACTTGGCGTGTCTGGGATTAGAACACTGACCTAACTACTTTACTACACTACAGTATTACACAGTTACAGAATGCACTACTGAGATTACTGGGACACAGCACTTCCAGAGGTGTATTTGTGGATGGGCGACATCATCAGCCTTGCTAACAGTGGGTATAAGAAATGTATGGAGTGTGAGCAGTATAAAGGTATTACTCAGTCCTCAGGCAAACGGGGAGACACATACACACACACACACACACACACACACACACACACACACACACACATGGCAAGTGTGGGACTAGAACACTGACCTAACTACTTTATTACACTACAGCATTACGCAGTTACAGAACACGCTATCGAGATTACTGGGACACAGCACTCCCAGAGGTGTATTTGTGGATGGGTGACATCATCGGCCTTGCTAACGGTGGGTACAAGAAATGTATGGAGTGTGAGCAGTATAAAGGTATTACTCAGAAATGTATAGAGTGTGGCCAGTCTAAAAGCAATTTAGAGTCCACCGGCAAATGGGTACAGACATACACATACACCCCAGTGTCGGGTACGGAACACCTGCCTATTTACAGATTGCTATTACAATACTACATATATATGAATCACACCACACAGACTACACATGTCAAGGCTGTCATTATGACCATCTGGGAATGTGTACATCAACAGGGATGCTGGCAGTTAAGATGTACATACCTGTCAACCTGTGTGTTTAAAGTATGAATCCATCCTGACCTGGAGTATGCCCATCTGTGGAATGGACGACTTCTACCACTATACAGGGTTACAATGGCCATGCCCATACACGGAGGCACATAACCAATCATGTCACTGGGCATGCTCACACACTTAGTAGCACAGGGCTGTTCGGAATGCACTGTGTCCATCTACACAAGGATATACTGGGCATGCTCATACACTTAGTAGCACAGGGCTGTTCGGAATGCACTATGTGTCCATCTACACAATGATATACTGGGCATGCTCATACACTTAGTAGCACAGGGGGCATGCTCACACACTTAGTAGCACAGGGCTGGTCGGAATGCACAACTATGAGTCCATCTACACAAGGATATACTGGGTATGCTCATACTCCTAGTAGCACAGGACTGACTGGGATGCACTCTAATGCTAAACACGGACGGCCACAGTGGCCATGCTATTACAGGTAGATGTAAAGAACACATTGTAATGGGCTCTGGTGTTGGTAGTTGTCATTGTTAGCAGGAACGCTGCTCTATATATATTTGACACCGGTCTTTTACAAATCAGCTGTCATTATGGGATGTCACATATCACATGCATCCATGATACAAGGGAGTGTGGATATTACCAAAGTCGCATCCGCCCACACAGTGCCATTCCAAGGCAAATGTCCTAAACACAGGTTAACTCCCATACACCTACAGGACAACTGCATTGTTTTCTTATGCTAACCAGTGCTAGATGTGTAGCGTCCATATTCACAGCTGGCCACTGTAGATCCAACAATGAGGAGTACTGACATCTGTGCAGTGAGGAAAACCTGGCTGATGTCTCCGTAGTGCACAATAGCACTACCACCATATACCTCAGAACCTAGCACTACCACCATATACCTCAGAACAAGACATGTGGGCCATAACACAGGTACGGACCACTCCAGCTGGTGTACCCACATACATAAAGGCCACTCACATGTACTGACCAGTCCCCCCATGAAAGGCATCACAAATGAGTCATGTGCAGGACACAGTGTCACATGCTGCATTCTAGGATGTAAACTGCAGGCACCACCATGCCCTCGGACCACCACCACGCAACCATGCATGTTGTATGACAGACGAGTATACCACCATGTGACCCTTGACCTGTGTACTGTACTAAGCTCTACATCAACTGTAGACAGTACACATGTACTGACACAGTTGGAGCATGTGTTACGCAATGCAATGATACCACTGTCTGTGACCAGGTCAGCTGTGCACATACTAAGGGCCCTCAGAACTGTCCACCTTTAGCAGATGTCTGTTGCTGTACACCAGTACACACCCTCATGTATGGATATGACGTACATGTACCTGCCCTGGGTATGTACATGCCACACACACAACATACCTGTAAATAACATAGCTGTTGTAGTCCTTTGTGCAAACAGGTGGCTACAGCCATTACACACCTGCACATGGAATGTAGGTCCATGTCTGCTGAATGCTAACAGTACTTAAGGTGTGATATCAATGTTGACAGAGGTAACATCCCCCCTGTACTGGTCACCCATCATATCATACAACAGTCCATGTGTCATGTATGTTATTACACATATCTGCCAATTGCAATGCCTACAAACATGACCAAATGTCAGGATTGTAGGACCTACACACCTGTACACGTAGTGTTGTGCATTCAGATAACATGCATGTGCAGTTGCTGATGTATGCAGGTGGAATGTATCCTAGTACATCATGCAGCTGCAATGCAGCCTCAACACTGCCAACTGTATATGGTGATATGCTGAATGTACAGAAAGATGTACCACAGATATGGACAGATGTGTTGAAATAACTAAGTGGCGGGGCAGGTAGTCAATACATCTCAATTGTTACTCACTCTCCTGTACATTAGTGTACACATCTGTACAGACTGCAATGTATAAAGCAGGACATAGGAAGGGATGTGTATCTCACACATGTGAGGCATCTGTATGTGCATGACATAGGTGTATTAATTACTGAATGCCACAGTGTGTGTATGTAGGGCTGACTGGTACCTGGGGTGAGGATATATGTTACCATACTGAACTGATAACACCCCTCCCACCATCCAGGTGATGCATTCAACTATCCGTGTTGATATCCCCGATCTTAGGCCGTACTGACTACCTGTACATGTGTATTCTCTGTGGCGCGTCATGTAGGTGCACAGTATTGTAATGATGATTTGCACATAGGCAGGGGTCCTCATCTAACCAGTAGCAACTGTGTGTGAGTGTGTGTTACTGTGTCGGTGAAGCCATGAGTGTGTGTGTATGTGTGTGTGTGTGTGTGTGTGTGTGTGTGTGTGTGTGTGTGTCTGTGTTACAGTGTCACTGAATACATGTGTGTCAATACCGGAGTGTGTGGGTGCAGTTGTGTGTTGGCATCCTGTCATGGGAATGTGTATTACTGATTCCCATTGAGGCATCACACTTCCCACTGACCTCTACCCTTGTAATCAGCTAGACCACTCTCTTACCTCACCACTCCATGTAACTGTACCTGTGATGTCACCCTTTATGGATGTCACGTCTGTGGCCACAGTAGCTTAATACACAGCTATCATGTTCTTGGAAAGGTAGACGTGTTTGTAACGTGGGACATTCTCACTGGTATTTGGCAGCTACACGGTGCATGCTGGTATATTCATACATACCTGTGAGTAGCCCACATTGACATATGGGACACTTAACTGCAAACACTGACATCCACCGGCATGTGCAATTAGACCTGAAGAAAAACAGCAGAACAACATGACCAACATGCATTTACTGTTGTTACACAAGACACATACTGTTAACAGTATTGTACACCTGTACTACATGGTATATCTGCTCACTGTCAACAGTCGTCGACATTTGTAAACTACACATATCATCCTAGTCTGTTCACCCTGTGCATCAGACCATATGAGCATGTCCCTGTACCGATGGTGTGGATGTCAGAGATGTGACACAGGCATCATCATATGCACAGGGTGTTAATGTTTGCCAGAGGCCTAGGCTGCACCATTGGATGACATCATGTGTGGATTTGGGCCTTTGATCTAATTGGGCGTGCATGGATGTTATACATGTGTGGGTTGCGGTGCCCTACATATGTGTCCAGTGTGTGCGTGTATGTCTGCACACAGTTCTCCCATGTGTCTGGCCTACACAGGGGTATTATTGACAGCTGCAGACTGTACAGGAAAGGTTTTACAGTTCACGGTGTCCGGCCACGGACATGTGACCTGTGCCTGCCAGGGGTTGCATGGGCACTACCAGACAGAGGTGCAGATTGGGTACTGTCTGATGTCACTAGTCCACTGGAACCATGCCCCTGTTGGGACCATCGCGGGCCACGTGCACGTGGCCTGCTGTGTTGTGGTGTGAACAGTACAGCACCAGCTGCACTGCTGCTGCTACCACCACTATGGGAGTGGGCATGTGAGGTAGCTAGTACACGTAGACCTGAGACAGGTGATGTAGCAGGCCTACGTCCACGTGCTCGACTCCTCACTCCTACCAGATGTTCCAACACAGACAGCTCATGCTCGCGAATTGTCATACCATGGTCAAGGACTCCAACCCTGTCACCCAACCGTCTATCCAAAGCATGAGCAATCTGCTGCTGAGCATTTACCATTGCCTGGATGCTGTTGTTTAAAGAACGGACAGCAGCCCTCTGTAGCCTTTGATCTTGTCTGTTGCGCCATTCAGCACGTGTCTGTGCCTCCATTACAGCCTGAAACATGCATCTGGTGACACCAGCTGCTGTGCTCTGTCATGCAGGAGCATGTTGGCCAGAGGTCCTCCTATGAGCAGCACTGGCCACATGCCTGTGTGGGGCACCAGCAGTAGTTTGGCTGACACCACGGTGTGCAGGCACACCTTCCATAACCCCACACTTTCCTGTTCCAAGCTACCACACACCAACTGTCCTTCCTCTATGGCCACTGGTGATAGGGTATGTGCAAGTATGGGATCTGTGTTTGGGGATGAGGCGGATATAGATGGAATGGCAACCAATGGCACAGTTTCAGCCCCTGACAACTCTGCTGTGACCCAATCATACGTTCATCATCACTGCTAGAGTCTGTGGGGACACTAGCATCTGATGTACCACAGGATGGCAATGCACCTACATCACCTGTGAGGGCAGACAAGAACTGTACATTACAATCTATACAATAGACACACACACACGCATGTGACATGACAGAAGGCATGCAACATGCATGTGATACGGCAGATGGCATGCAGCACAGACAATAATAGTGATAGTTATCATACATCCCTAGGTTGCACACAACAGCATGCATGTGTGATAGCAGACAGCATGCAAATTACGCAATCATAGTAGTGGTTAGCATACATCCCTGTGTTACACCATGTGAACCAGCACAGGTTAACAGTACACCTGCCTGATGTGTGGCATATGACCTTGCTAATCACATATAGTATGACATGTGATCTGCTGACGTGTGCAATGACATGCATACATGTTTAACACAATGGTGTCCTGTTGAATATACAGTGGGGCAATGGTGTACCAATTCAGTGTTTTCTGTCCACCCTACAGATATACTGCAAATTTAGTTGATGTGCATGGCCATTACAGGGAATCATGAGGAGTCTCTAGTACTATACAGTGTGAGTTACAGACAGGGTTCATAGCCATGACTGTGTTCAGATACAATACATATATACTGTGGAATATGACCCACGTCACTGAGGTGTATACACACTAAACCATGATGTGGAAGTTGTGACACAGGTCACTGATGGGTACACAGATGACACCCCTGCACATCTGCAACCATATTGCTGCAGCCTGGCAACTATGGGCAGACATGGAGAACACGTTGGTACACCATGTCCTACATGACATCTGTGTACCACACACACACACACACACACACACACACACACACACACACACACACACACACACACACACACACACACACACACACGAGGAGCTAGTATGGCATTTATGTCCATCACCAGCAACAGGAATGTACTGTATCTATGGCCTGATGTGGACACTGTACAGGTTACTGCTGTCATGTTGCAACACCCTCAAGATGTTCAACACATCCTATGTGGTGGATAGATGTTATGCCTACACAAGATGTGCACAGGCCTGTAGGATGTCTAGCGTTCCACATCTACATTATGACCATTATACAAAGGCCATGGCCAAACCATGTGTAGCCATTGTACAACAGAGTGTACACACAAGCACAACACTTCTACTGTGTGTGTTGCTCCATGTCTCTGGCCATCCTCCATGGCCATGTGTGTATATGTGTTGTCCAAATTATAGTGGTGGGCATCTATTTCACATGTCTGTGTTGTCCCATATGACATATATGCTCCACTGACAACAGGGTTATGCAGATAAAGGGTGGTATGTGGGATATGTTTTCAGGTTAGGTAGGCAGTGTAGCAGCCAGGCCAATAGATGTCATGGACATGTCAAGATAGCACATCACATTGTGTGACATTCATAGCAGGGCTATGATCCACACCGGTGAAACCTGTGTGCTGGCCATACTCCAGCCCACTGTATAGTACTGTTTGTATTCACCACATGTGTAGATCAGATCTGTTGTACATTCCTAAAGTGAACAGAACCTCCACCATTATATGCACAGCTGTCAACACATCTGGCAATAAAGTTTGTGAAGATTCATGTCAGTGGGATGATTCACATAGTTTGCAAGTGTGGCACATGGATAGTCATTGTGATGCATTGCAAGTCCAACCTGTATATTGTGACAGGACCATACATTATGTGTACATGTTGTGAATGGCCACATGGCAGATAGATTTGTGCATTACGGTTCCTGATAAATAATAACACTCTCACCTGCAATGGGCTGCTGTTGCCATGGAACACCAGAGGTACCTAAATAGGAGTAACACAGCAGTATGAGCATAATCCACCCCTGTATAAAGGCTACCGGGAGCCATGTGCATAACACATACACCAGTACATTAGACTATACTATGGTGTATGCACATGTGTGCATACACAGAGTAGCATACTATAGTATGCGGCTTGTGTGTATACATGCCTTGCATATGATGTTACATTACATACTGTACAGTGACACATGCAGCTATATGGAATATAGTTGTTATAGGTGCAGTACTGACTTACCAGGCAACTCCAGGCTCAGTGGTTGAGAGACACCCACCTCCACAATATCGGCTATGGCTTGTGGATGTGGTTCTGTGGGTGTCCCCAGGTTGGCCAGTTGCCCTCGGTATGTGTGAGTGGGGGCTGGGTTGGTGGTCCACCACCTGTTGCTCCTTGTTCCCTGGTGATTGCATTTGCACGGTGTTTCGCCTATCTAATGAGGTCTGTACATTGTCTGTGCACCTGCTGGTATATGCGGTTGTGGCCACCCACATCATTAACCCTCCTGCGAAGTTCCATCCACAGGGCATCCCGCTGCTGTGCATCCTGTGGCACATGGCTGAACAGGATGTCATGATTATTGAGTAGGTATGGGATGAGGGCCTCATCCTCCAAGCATGTAAAAGGGGGAAGCCTTGCATGAGGGATACCTGGAAGACATAATGATGGAGACAGGTCACAGTACCTCAGAGACATACAGAGCTACAGCTGAACATACATCTGTATTGCATTAATTCAGTTTAAATAGCTGTATTTGCAAACCTACATGACACTGACGTGTTTGTTTCACACACATGTGACACTCAATGTTGAGTGGATATTATCACCATATATGTGTGTTTGTGTCACCTGATTACAATGTTCATACTCCATATGGTTGCTGTCTTGATGTGGGCAAGTCTGTTTGCCTGTACTGGTGTTCCTACCTATCATCACATGGTTGGATGTGTCCACATTAATGCAGTCGACCTTGATGCAGTGTATATGTCACATATAAGGACTTATACTGCCTTAATAGACATGAACTGTGGGCCTGCAGACATGCTCACATAAGGTTTTACATGTATGTGTTCTGGCATATACATCTACACAGCATTGTACAGCAATTCAACATCCTGCCATGTATCACCTGTGTCGCACATGTGATACACATGGGACACTGGCTAGCCAGATGGTATTTGCAGGGATGGATATCAACTATGGCATGCACAGTCAAAGTCAACTAGTGGGCTATATGCCATGGGCCATGTATGCATCTAGAATGAAAGGTTACCTGGCAGTAGCCGACAGGCGGGTTTGTGGGGCCAGGTAGAGCAGTGCCACATTACTGATCCACAGGGTTAATGATACATATGCCATGCGTTACCATGCAGTCATCACACCATGTCTGAGAGGGGAGCGATGTGCAGCTTTGACGGACAGGAATGCATAGTATGGCAGGACTATGTCAAGTGTATGGGACAAGGATCTGTCCAGCATGTGGTAGGTGGATGCCCATGAAGTATGTGTTCGAGATCAGGATGAGTACGTGTAGCATGTCTGACATCACTGGGTTGGACATGGATTTATTCAGGGTATGCATCATGCTACATAGTGGAGATGAGGAATGGGAAGGCTGGTGTAGGCTATCTGCACATGGCCAATAACTCTTAAAGGAAATATCTGATCTGATATGGGTCACTTGAGTGGTCTGTATGGCTGGACAATGATTTCTATATTTATGAATGGCACCCTATTATTATTAGGGTTGCCACATATGACTCCCTGACAGGTGTGGTGACGTAGCTATCACAGGAAAGACAACTGCCCAGCTGCATCCCTCACACACAAGTGTCCATTATGATGACTGCTGCCTATGTGGTAGTTCATGGGTACAGGGTTATTAACATAGGGGTGACAGTGTGAGTCAGCTATTGCTCCTAGGTCATAATCATTCACATACTTCAATAGGCAGATGCCTTCTGTTTGTCTGTGAGGTATGGACTACAATGAGGGGGAATAGAATTCATTAACTCTGACATACTGTAGCTGCCACTGGTGTGATGATCACGTATTATTCAGACACCTTCTGTAGTGTTGTTTCTGCCAGCAGTCCTGTTGCAAAACACTCCTGTGACATAGGAATGTACATCTAGTATACCAAGTGTAGGTGGTAAAAAAGTATGGGTGATGATGTCCTATGACCTGGCAAGGTTATGATATGCAATGTGACATCAACCATACTGTCATCTACATCTGTACTGCTGACATCACTTAAGTGATCAAGGTTCATGGCCTTCCAGACCAGACTCAGCAGGGTAGTAGTACAGTACTTCCCATTATCAGTGGTGTCTCCCCCTTTGTTGTTTGTGTGCACCATTCAATGTGTACACAACCTGACATGGAGCTATGTTTTACATGATGTGTACGTGGAGAGCATCTTGTTTTGCCATATGTGTATGATACAACCTGTGATGTGGGCAGTTCCCATGAAGACTGAGTGCAGCTTGTACCTGCATAGTTGTGGGTACAGGGGGCCTGTGGTATACTTGGATATATGCTTGTGTACCTGTTGGGGGGGAGGGGGCCGTGTATTTATATTATCCAAGACCCTATCTGGATTGCTTATTCATGCTAAGCACTTGTTCAGGACTTTTAAACAGTACGTAAGCTAATGATTACTATAGCACTCAATCTTCCACATCACCTACAGGTAAGGGTGAACTGGTTTTGTACATACTTTTCTCACTTGCGTAGAGTAATGTAGCTGTTGTACTCACTTTCCTCACTTATCTAGGTAAATGTAGTTCTATATTCAGGCATGTCCAAGAGTCAACTGCCAGTGTTCTCACCTGCCTATCTGATTAATCTGGACAGGTAGAGGAAATGTACACATTGCCTTATGTACACAGACAAGCCTCTCCACCTACCACCCAATGCTATAACCTGTAAGAGATGCACTCATCTAGCCAAACTGGAGGTAAAGGTCTCTCCAACCAAGCCTGACCCTGACTGTCATGTGGAGAAGGTACACAGTCACACAACACCACACTCATCACATAAGCCTCACTGTATCTACCCCACCATTAACTGGGAAAACTACTCGTGTGCCAACACATTAGCTCAACGGTTTCTGGAATTCATAAACACCAATGCCCTGACTCAACATATCCACACACCCACCAGGGACAACAATATCCTAGACTTAATCATTACCAACATGAGTGACTGGTGCTCCACATGCGAAGACAACTCCTTGTTGGTCCGATCAGACCATGTGCTGAACACCGTTGATATCCACATCCCGCACCTACCCCCCATTAAAGGAACCACAGTATAATATGTCTACAAGGCCAACTACATGCTTCTTAAGGCAGATGTGGTGGACGTTATGACACCCATGCAGATGGACAGTACTGTTACAACTGCTGAATCCTACACAAATGCACTCTATAAGCACTTACAGGAGTGCATGGCTTATGCTATCCCAAACAGAACCAGGACGCTGTACTCATAATTAACTAAACCAATCTGGTGGTCCCCTGCCATAAACATATTGTACTACAGGAGGAAGACACTGTTGCAAACAAGAGTACAATACCATGCATGGAGGAGATCCCTGGCCAGCCTCAGTAAGAAGGTGAGATCCCTTATAAGATCCTCCAAAGCTAGCTATGAAAACTATAACGCAACTAATACCAACAACAACCACAAAGCCTCAATGTCAATAACCAGATCTGCTCTGAGTTACAGCACAAAGGCATGAACATTACAGAAACAATTGATATTGGCAACATCCTGGCAGATCTCTCTCAAAGCTGCACACTCTAAAGGCAATATCACAGCAACCATGGGACCGGAAAACATCACAGGCTGCATTTTACACAAACTTTGGATCCTCACCTATGCATCATGTTCAATAATTGCCTCACATTGGGCATAGTGCCCCCTGAATGGCGCACAGCAACAGTTATCCCACTGCACAAATGTGGTGCCACAATGGACCATGGGACCTATTTCCCTATAGGCCTAACTAGCCTGGTCTGCAAGGCTATGGTGCACATAATTGATCACTGTCACAGAGACATTGGGTACCTCCCAACCTTTGACCCCTCCCTGTTTGGCATTGTTAAGGCTGGAACATGCCTCCTAAACCTGGTGGGCTTCTTAGAGACAGTTACCAATGCATTAAATGAGGGTAAGGAGGTCCACACAGCCTACCTAGATCTCTCATAGGCTTTCAACACCATTCCTCCTTCTGGTATTATCAACATACCCATCCGCCTGAACATTAACCCCTACGTCATGTGATGGTTTGCAAAGTGGCTCACAGACAGAACACACACAGTAGGAGTTGCATACCCTAGGTCCGACTGTATACCAGTTACAACTACCATCCCCCAGGGCTCAGTCCTAGGACCCCTCATGTTTGATATATACTTCTCTGACATACAGACAAGCACAGGAGGGCTTTGGCTGAAAAGTTTTGCAGATGACTGCAAACTAGGGGACATAATTGTTTCCCCAGCTGTTGCAGACACCCTCTGGAAGAGTCACACTGAGACGGATACCTGGTGTTAATATCATGGTGTCAAGCTGAATGCCTAAAAGTGCATAGTCATCCCTTTTGTATATAACTAATTTCCCATGGACTACCACATAGGTGCTAGTCCCCTACATCCAAAAAAGGTAATACGAGATCCGGAAACACCAGTGGATAGCAATCTCTCCTTTGATATCCATAATGACAAGGTGGTTAGAATATCCTTCTACATGGCCCCCCTAATCTCTAATGGGTTTGCATCCAGATCAGAGGGGCCATTGTGACTCTACACATGTCATATCAGACCCATTAAAGGATACAACACCCCATTTGGGATATACCTTACAAGACAACTGCAACAGCTTGGAAGACCACACCAGTACCACACCAACAGGATTACTGACCTAACACAGATGGCCTATGCAGCCCAACATACGAAACTCCAGCTGTACTCAGTTGCATACCGCATACTCACAGGTGATCTCTGCTTGACATACAAGGCCCATGTCCAACCCTGTATTGCTGGATATGCTCCACCTAAACAGAAGCCCCTGAGAGCCACATGCTTTAGGGATATACACCTAACCACAATGATGAGTAGGACGTGCTGAACGGACAGATTCCTGACCCAGACATTCCCTACGCTTTGGAACGTGATTCCAATGTAAAGGGAAACCTTGACATGTGGATGGGAGACAGACATGTACCCGAGGATCACTGCAGTGGCTCTGATGAACAGAGCCACAGGGAACTATTGGCTCTGCCGTTCAGAGGCACAGTGAACCAACCTGTGGGGATGGCAAAAGACAACACATGCAACTAGGCTTACAGATACCTTTGGTAAGACAGCCTAGTACCTACCTTTGCACATATTACATGTCTTATGTGCATGGATAGTTCATAGGTTCATAGGTTGGTACTGGGCTATCTGCCTGAAGGCATATATTAGCCCAGCCATATTGTGCGGTATTCACCGCCCCTTTAGTAGTTCCCTAGACCCTTGTACTAGCAGCTAGTACCCTTGGCCCCTATCTAGTAGTGCTGTTGGTGTGATCCATGGTGTGAACTTTCTGTTACCCATCCACTCATCAAGGTTCCTTTTGAAGAGTGATAGTGATTGGCTCTGCCTTATGTAGATCAGGACCCTGTTCCATAGTAAGGGAAGTCTCTGCAAAGGGAATCTATCCCTCCAGCATGTTCTATTCATTGTTATGTTGAGGTTTATATCCCTAGAGCGTGTAGCTCGAGTAGATTTGGTTTTGCTAAGATGGAGCATGTTCAACAATTCTGGGTTGGACATGGCTCTGTACGTTAGACAGAGATCGCCTCTGAGAAAGCGGTATGCAACAGAGAACAGTCTTAGCTTTTTCAATCATGCTGCATAGGGCAACTGTTTGAGGCCAGTAATCCTCTTGGTTAGGTACCTTTGTGGTCTCTCCAGCTGCTGGAGATGTCTAGCCAGGTACATTCCAATTGGTGCATTGTACTCAATAATGGGTCTGATGAGGGAAGAGTAGAGGGGCACCATTACATCCTTAGATCTTGATGCGAACCCTTTCGTGGTCAGATGGGTCACATAGAAGGATTTTCTAACCACTTTGGCAACATGGTTATCAAAGGAAAGCTGACTATCTACTTGGGTCCCTAGATCCCTTATTTCTTCTTCAGATTTCAGTGGATTACCTCCTATGTTGTAGTTTGCGGGTACTCTGTTTTTTCCAAAGGGCATTACTACGCATTTTTTTTCATTTAGCTTGAGACCATGGCTTTGACACCATGCATCAGTCTCATTTAGGCCCTTCTGGAGGATCTCCATGTCGGCCGGAGACTCTATTATAGCACCCAGTTTGCAGTCATCCACAAACTTAGTCAGCCACAGTGCTTCTGTGCTTGCCTGTACTTCTGTCAAGTATATGCCAAACAGGAGGGGCCCCAGGACAGAGCTCTGAGGCACACCACTTGTTACTGGTCTGGATTCGGACATAGATCCCACTACTCTTACTTTATGGGATCTGTCTGACAGCCAGTTTGCGATCCATCTTGTGACGTAAGGGTTTATGCCCAGGCTGGTGAGCTTATCAATAATACCTGAATGGGGAATGGTGTCAAATGCTTTAGCAAGGTCAAGGTAAGCCGTGTGTACCTCCTTTCCCTTATCTATAGCCTGAGTAACTATCTCAAAGAAATCCACCAGGTTCAGGAGGTATGATCTGCCCTTGACGAAGTTGAACTGTGTGGGGTCCAGCGACTGGAGGTTCCCAATCTCTCCATTTATGAGTTCCATAATGATTCGCTCCATAGCCTTACAGATCAGACTGATCAGGCTTATTGGTCGGTAGTTCCCAGGGTCAGTTGTGGTCCCACCCTTGTATAGCGGGACCACCATTGCCGTGCACCATTCTATGGGCACATATCCTGTGGAGAGTCTGAGACTGAACAGGGTATTAAGATGCGGGGTTAATTCCTTTTGGAGCTCACGTATGACACAGCCTGGGACACCATCTGGTCCCATGGAGGCAGTGTTTTTAGCTTTAGATAGAGCCTTGTTAACCAACGTATCAGTAATAATTGGACTTATACAATCCCATGGAATGGTAATAGGCCGTGTTGGTGGTGGGGGTGGGGGGGGATTTGCACTGAACCTGTCAGCCAAGATGTTGGCAATGTCAGAAGGGTCAGTGTATTTTGTTCCATTTTGTACTAGCTCAGAACAGACCTGAGCATTGCCATTTAGGTTTTTGACATAACCATAGAAGGCCTTATGGTTATCCTTGGCATCCTTGGCAACTTTCTTTTCAAAATTAGCTTTAGTTGACTTGATGAGGGCCCTCAATTTCTTACTAAAGCTGATCAGGGATGATTTTTCTACTTGATATTTGGCCTTTTTTTGTATAAGTCTCCTCCTTTTATTGTAAAGTTTGCTTATGGCCGGGGTCCACCAGACTGGTTTCTTCTTGCTTGAGGAAGGAGTCTTGGTTTTATTTGGGATAGCACGGTCCATGCAATCCTGAAGATGCATATAAAATGCCTTGGTGTAGGATTCCGCATCCTGGATATCATTATCCTTCTGGAAGGGAATAGTGAAGCTTTCCACTTCAGATGCAAGTAGTTTGAAGTTAAATAGCTCTTCCATTTTACTTTGCTATCATGCTGATAAACGGTCAGCTCACTAAAAGACATATGTATCCTGTTATTGATATTGTAAATGCCAATTGACATAACTAATATTTGCCTACCATTACAGTAATGCTGTGTAGCTAAAAATACATATCTGCCTACAATACTGTAGATTACACAGTTATTGGCACAATATCCCACAATGCAAAACATACTTGCACAGTGGCCCAAACTTCCACATGTTATTCTCTGTATTACACCCATACATATGGCTACAGTTACAATATATCAACATATACTATCCCCTGTTATAGCACATACTTGTTGGACCAACCCTGCCACTGACATCAGCTGATGAGGAGTATTTCTGTTCAAAGCCCTTATATAGTATCCCTTGTGGTGCATGTGGTGTTTGCCTTGTGACCTACAGCAGTACACACAAATACTACAAGCGTGACTATTCTCAACAATACATCACTACAAGATAGCTGTTTCCACTATATGGATTGCGTGCACTTTAAATACTACAGAATAGTACTACATGCACAGACATACTGACTGTTCTACATACCTTATTAGTAACCCGATGTATCATTAACAGTTGATTCAATCCTTTTCGGTTTGTGTTTCAATGTTATTTGTAATGTTCTGCTGTTATATACAGATGGTTTGAATGCATGATAACACATCCTTTTCTAGTTACATATCGGTAACATGTGGTATCCTGTCCACCAATTGCTGTTCCAAAGTAGTTAATTGGATGCACATCAGCTGTGCAGCTACTCCATTAGCCGATACCATGGCAACAGTAGTGTATAAGTGAGTACTCCTTTTGGGCGTTGTCCGTTTGCCTTACTTTTGAGGGAGATGGCCTAGATGTGTTATTGTGATATATTTCAACAGCTATATGGAGACACACAGAGATATATTAGCTTCATGACTCCCGTGGACTGTGTGTAATGTCTAGACAATTTAGTTCTACATGTGAGTACAGCTGTTATATTTCAGAACAGTGCTACTTATGCAGGGTTTGTTTGTACCTGATACTTCTGCAGATGTTTAAGTCTGGCAAGGATGTTTGGCCAGCTCAAGGCCGTATGGCTATGCATGAACTGTGATGTGGTGTACAGTGTGCTCACCAGACATCCTTGATTTGGTGTACAAGTGTAGCATACTGTACTGTTACTCACTAATTGCTAACACATCCCGGTGCACACACAACCCTCTGAAACCGGATTAGTGCAAACAAACCCTATTACATCAGCAGCTGTTCCATTGTATAACAGCCGCTATTTCACTTAGGGCCAGGTTAGTGTGTTTCTGACAAGGTATGTTAAGACTTCTGCAGATGTCGTACAGTGTGTGAATCATTTGTGATGTTATTACAGTTTGTACTGTAATATGTTTGGGTGTGGGGGTCATGTTGGTGGGTGTGCTTAGCAAATGCAGGTGTGTAGGAACTGCTTTTATACATAATCATTATGTGCGTGAGGGTTCCTTCCCTATTTGAACACCTATCCTTTTGTGGACTAATACAATGGTATTTGCAGGCTGATTCATTAAGGCACTGTTATGTGGTTCCTGTATAGCATGCAGGTGATGTTAGTCCTTGAATCCCTTCGGTAATACATCTGAATGTAATAACGTGTTGCTACATGACAGCTGTGTATTTCTGTTATAGGTATTTGCAGTCATCGTAGTTGTGTTGGTGACTGACCCTCTTTGGCTAGGGTTGCCACCTTTTCATATGTCCATAGTGGGTCCTTTTTAGGACAAACATCTGATTTTACAGGCTGACACAAACCCACGATCAGTACAAGGGATAGAACTTTCCTTTCTTGCCTAATTATAAGCTTATTCTTGTAGCAGTTTAGTAGCTTATCTTGTTTCCTGTAACATGTAGGTACTTTAGATACAGAAATAACTATTATATGCAACTATTACAGTATATATGGGGCATAATTATGTCCTACAATCCCAGGACAATCCCAGGACATTTGCCACGTTTAATATATTTGGTCAGGACACAACCGCCCAAAGAGGGAGTGTCCCTCGCAAAGTGGAACAGGTGGTAACACTATCATTGGCTCATGTCCATAGCACATATTTGTAATGGTGTATAGGCATATACTCTCCATATCCTTTATTCATAAAGGTTGGTAGTGGTGGAATGTGTGATTGCTATGGTCTATGTTATACACATATGTGAACACTTCAACCGCTGTATACGGGAGACCTACAGAATCCCGAAACCACAGTGTTCCGATGCACACAGTCCCGGGAACAGACTCCCATACCCCACATTACTGACATCGACAGTAACTCACGAAGGTAACACGAACATGGAACACACACATGCACACACAGACATACTGCTACCCAACACATCCAAACAAACCATCCTACACTACATATGAGCAGGTGGCCAAGCCCCCCTACACACCCTATGTAGGTGTCTGCGCCCCACACACCATCCTCTATTTTAATATTCTATATCCTAGTTTGTGCAAACAGATGCACAAAGCTAACCCACAACCACACATTACAGTCCCCCAACAACACACAACACACACAGAACACTCACTTACACACACTACAGCCCTAAGAAACACACGTACACACAGTAACCTACCCAAACCGCAACACCAGAAGCACTAACTGACTGTCCATTAACATTGTGAGATTACACCTCATGCATCTGGTGTTTTGATACTGTGTTCTTTCAGACCTTAAGCCTCGGGATTACATGCGTCGGTATGTAAAGCAGTCAGTATGTGGTAGGTATCCCATTTATATGTACCTCCATGGTTATGTAGATGTTGTTAACCTATCTATATATCTACATATATATGTATATCTCCATATATCTCCATATCTCTCTCTCTCTCCCTCTCTCTATTTATATGATGATGTGTGTGTGTGTGTATATATATATATATATATATATATATATATATATATATATATATATATATATATATATATATATATATATATATATATATATATATATATATATATATATAAATAACATACACCTTTCATTGTGTACATGCCGGTTTGTCCTAGTTCAACACATTCCTACCTTTTGTGTTTTATCCTGTCAGTATACACGACTGCCATTGCTACATCTCAGGTACTTTAGTGGTATGTTATTGTGATGAATGTGTACATGGTTATGTGTTCTAATCCTGGCAGTGATATCTTACCTCTCAGAGCAGGCACTGGTAGTGCAAAGGTGATGAACGCACATTTCAGCAGTTGTGTGTTCCACATGTTTATTATTCTGTGGAGAACTACCTATATATGCAAGCTGTGTTTAAGGTATACTATGTAACATGTACACATCTGTGAAGATTCCTGTCAGGGATACTCCCCATTATTTGGAAACACATCCTTGATTACATTATACAAAACCCTTCACTAACACTCTGGGGAATGCTTGCAGAGTGGGTGATGAACAGTAGCTACACCCCAAAGATCCCACAAGTGGCTCTGCTCCACAGAGGGACAGTTAGTTGATCGATGGGGTGGCGACAGCAGACATGTTTTGCCTATGCTTATGAGTGGCCTCGGCGGTTGGACATGTACCTACCTATGTATTTATGAACTTGTACATAGAATATGGACACATGCTGATAGCTTATTGTACTGTTCAGGTATTGACTTACCTTATGCCAATGGCAGTTGTGTGCACAATAGTTGAGGGCTACCTATGTAGGATGCACACAGTAGACCACCTATACATGACAATTTACAGGTGGTCGTGTGTGTGTGCCATCCATGTTTACTGTGTATGCAGGTAGAGAAGGGTGTCAGTCCATGAGTGCCTACACTGTCAGTGTGTGTGCTATATGTTCCCTCTTTGCCAAGGCATGGGCATACTGGGCATGCCTCCGTCTGCCTACTGGGGCTAGCACAGGGTGTTCATGGTCTAAGCCCCCCTGTGCCTGTGGGTCCCTTGGCAATGGTGGTAGGCTGTGAGGGCCTTTACCTATTCTGTCCCTGCTGCAGCTGTTTCCGCAGGATCATATTGTGTAGCATGGCACATACTATGAAGATGTAGGCACACATTCCTGGAGAGTACTGCAAGGCTCCACCAGATATGTCCAAGCAACAGAACTGTGATTTCAGCATCCCAAACACATGCTCTATGATGATTCTGGTTTTTGCGTGTGCCTCATTATGGCGTTCTTCCATGGCTGTGTGTGCATTTCTGATGGGTGTCATCATCCACCGTTCCAGTGCATAGCCAGCATCCCCCACCAGTTGGCCATATGGGATATCCCCCCTGGAAAATACCTGATACAGCTGTGAGGCATGCTAGATGTGGGAGTCGTGATAGCTTCCAGGACTGCCAGCACACACATCCATGATAATGCCCTGGGCATTGCACACGACCTGGCAGTTGATGGAGGGGAATCCCTTGCAGTTTATGTAGTGCCTACCCTGCTCACCGGGTGGTGACTTGATGTGTATGTGCGTGCAGTCTATTGCACGCAGTACCTCTGGGTAGTCCGCCACATGGTGGAAGAGACGCATATTGCTAGCCAACTCCTCCTGTGTTCGGGGGAAGTGTATGTGCTCATTGGCATGTGGTAACTTGGCATCCAGGAACTGGTGGAGTACCCTGGATGCTGATGCCTGTGAAATCCCCATGATATCCCCAGTTGGCCTTTGGAAGGTACCTGTGGCTAGTATTCTCAAGCTTACACATACCTTCGTGTCCACTGGGATGGGTTCCCCTCTGTTACTTCTGGCTCTGAGGCGTGGCCGGCACAGCTCAACAAGTTGCTGTATGATGTCCCTGTCCACCCTGTAATGCTCTACTATCTCCAGATCATGTAGCCCCTGGTAGGTTACCCTGGGTCTGAACACTCGCCTCCTCCTCCGGTGCCTGAGATGGTTGTCAGCATCATCCTACACACCACCATCAGTCTCCAACACATACTGGTGAATCAAAGCTATGGCAGCCCCTAACATATACATATTAAAAGTTCCCCATCTGTATACACCATTGGTGCAGAGTGTCTGGGAATACACAAGTGTGAGTGTGGGGCTTTCACACCTTATACCATTGTGCAATGGATGATGCTGGTGTAATTGCATGTGCTACTGCTATTCCAGCTGCAGGGTATCTTAATTATTGGCTTTACAGCAGGTACTGCTATTGTGGGGCCTTTGGTGTTGACTTACACTTGTCTGCCATGATTCATCTATTGCCCTTTACTTCTATTTTCAACCCAATTCACCTCCCATTGTCAGGCATGCATTCAGCTGCCACCTTTCTTGTTTTGTGCTTCCACAACCCAGGATTGTGTTGGGAAATGTGTTATGTAGCTGATCTACAGCAAGTTTGCTTTGTTCTGCTGTGACAGTTCTCTTTTCTAAGCTGTACGGCACCTCCCCTTTCCTGTTCTGCAGGTAGCTGCTAGCAGCCTTGTTAGCTGTTGTCTATGGCCCACTGTAAGTTTCTAGGTGTTAATTACTCATTTGTGCTCCAATTACCATGCTGCAGCATTTTCTTATTGTCTTCCCATATCCTTCCTGTTTCAGCTGTGGTGTGTGCCGTGCACAGCTGTTTACCGGGTTTCGTGCATGTTTTCATCCACGTTCACATGAACTTTCAGTTACCTTGTGTACTCTCAGCTAAGCAAAGCTATGGCTACTTCCACACCCCTATCCTGCAGCTTTGCTTAGCAACACCCAACATGGATTAGCAATGATCCAATGTGCTTACAGATACGGTGGTGCGCCCCTCTCTTGATGCCATGTTTACCTCCAGGCCACTCCTCGGTGTTGTAATGCTACGCCGTGTGGTACATCCTTACACCGGTGGGACATTTGAGATTCAGTATTACTTGACTCATTTGCATGGCATTGACTGCTAATTCTTAGTTACCGCACGGAACACTGCCACAGACCCTTAGCAATCCTTGTGCCATAGTTGTGGTGTAGCAAGCATCCAAAAATGAAATCCAGCAAAAAAGGAAGATGGAAATTTTAAGAGTTTATTGTGGCAAGCTCCATAAATAAAATATCCACAGAAAACCGGTTTCGGCTGAAAGTTCAAGCCTTCTTCACACAACTTCATGAATCGCTATATACCTTCATTCGCATGCTACACTGCTGCGCATGGGGTAATTAGCATACATGCAATGGGAGCTGTGCAGCTCTGGCGTACGCTGGTAGTGCATGTGGAAACAGCTCTTACCTGAATCGCTCGACGGCCATATTTGGCACTAGATTGCCGACGCTACTCTGGCGCATGGTGCAAGCTTAATGAATCCCGGGGTTTGACTTTTATACAATTGGCTCAACCTAATAACACTAGTTAAACAGCACATAACCTTATTGTTTTCACAAAGCATTTCTTTATTTTTTTTTTAAAAAAATGTATTCATATCCATTGGTCAACACACCAACTGTTCAATCCTCAGGCTTGATGCATTTGCAAAACAAATGTTGTGTTGTTTTAACGGTCTTCCACAGGTTCATTATTTGAATATTCTAATTGTAATCTTAACAATAACCCCTCATCTCATTTGCTGTGTCTTTCCCTCCCGTTCCCACTTATTTTCTGCTTGTGGAGGGTTACCCCTTAAAATCTCTTCTCTTTTATTCTCTGTTGAGAATTCTACCTGTTTTTCTTCTTACTGTGTCTGTGCCAAGAGTACTCCAAATTTTGTGCCACCCTTTTTATAGCCTTATTATGTTTTTATTTTGCCTGAGTTTGAGCAGCTTCCTTTCTTTCCCATCAGTGACATTTTAATCTATATCTGTCTTACTTTCTCCCTTGACTTTTTCTCTCTTTTCTTCCTCTGCCAATTGATTCATTAACTTATTATCTTCTTCCCTCTGGTGGCTCTCTCTTTTCCTTTTTTTCTTTCTCTTTTTTCCCACCATCATTAAGAGATCTGTTAGTTTCCTAAATTCTTCATTGACTCCTTTCTCATACTCCAACAAGAAGCATTTTTTGCACCCCCCAGTAAGTGTAAATCCTTTTTAATATTTTCTAGTCTCTCACATTCCAAATATATATATGTGCTCAAGTGCCTCTCTCACTCACATCTCCATCATCTCTCGTATTCTCCTCTGAACATCTTTGAAATTCTAACTGGTGCATAAAGGTATTTATGGAGGGATTTCCATAGGTTCATAGGCATATACTGGACTAACCAGCACCAGTGCTTTTGTAAGACTAGCCATGCAACCCAACTCAATTGCATCCCCTGGTAACATGTCTTAATTAGGAACATATGTTTGTTAGGAGGGATATGGTAGTTAGGAAGTTGATAAAAAGTTATGTGGGAGGGGTATGATAATTAAGGAATGTTTACTGTTGGTCTCCATCCATAAGAGACATGGGGGCCAGCCTGGGGATGAATGTATGGTTACCCATCCAATGTTAGGTGGGGAATATTTACTGTTGACTTCTGTCTATAAGAAACATGGGGGCTAGCTAGGGGATGAATTTGCAATTTCCCATCCAATGGTCAAGGTTAAGTTTGAATAGGGTTAGGGATAGACTGTGTTTCACATAGATGGGGAGCTTGTTGCGGAGCACAGGGATCCTTTGAGTCACATATCTGTCTCTCCAGCATGTTCGGTTTATGTTGTATACAAAGTTCAAATCCCTATTTATAGTGCTTCTGGTGCTGCTCATTTTGCAGATGTGCAAAAGCTCCATGAGGGCTGGATCTAAGGATGCATTATGTCCTGAGCACAGATCATCTATCAACATCCTGTAGGAGACTGACTATAGAGACACGGCTCTAAGGTGATTTGTATAAGTCAGTGTGTTAATACCCTTGATTATCTTGGTGAGGAACCTCTGCGGGTATTCCAACTGTTGCACATGCCTAGTCAGGTACATGTTGAAGGGGGCATTCTACTGAATGATAGGTCTCATAAGAGACAAGTACAGTGGTACTATAACTTCCTTGGACCTGGATGTCATTCCATTACTTATAAGTTGGGTGACATAGAATGATTTTCTTACTACCTTTGCTACGTGTTAGTCAAAGGCCAGATTGCTTTCTACATATGTTCCCAGATCTCTAACTACTGGGTTAACTCTTAGGGGTAACTTATAAATGTACTAATTTGCCTGAGTAGGCATTTTTCAAAAAGTCAATATAATGCACTTCATTGCATTGAGTTTTAATCTGTGACATTGGCACCAATTATTTGTCTGTGTTAAACCCTCTTGCGGGATGTTAGTGTCATAGGAGAATTTATGATAACTCCCAATTTCCAGTCATTTGTGAAATTGTTGGGCCAGAGGCCCTTGACATTAGCCTTGACCTTTGAGAAGTAGATGCCAAACAGGAGTGGGCCCAGCACAAAGCCCTGTGGTATTCCACTGATAACCTACCTTTTGGTGGAGGTGATCTCATCAGTCCTGACTTGTAAGGTCCTATCTGTGAGCCAGCTGGCAATCCAGTGAGTTGTGCAGGAATGTATGCCTAGTTCAGTGAATTTGTCCACAATACCTGAGTGGGGTATTGTATTAAATGCCTTAGTCAGGTCTATGTAGGTGGTATTCACCATTTTCCCTTCATCCACTGTCTTGGTTACCTTCTCATAGAAGTCTACCAGGTTAAGTAGGCATGATATTCCTTTAACAAAACCAAACTGGGTTTGGTCTAGTGTCTGTAGGTTGCCAATGTGTTCATTGATCATTTCCATGATAATTCATTCTATGGCTTAGCATATTAGACTTGTCAGCCTAAAGGGTCTGTAGTTTCTGGGGTCAGTTGATGGTCCACCCTTTTGAAGGGAGATGACCACTGCCGTCATCCACTCATTTGGTACATAGCCTGTTTTGAGGGTGTAGTTCTAAAGTTGTCCTGATAGGTCATGTTTCATTATTATTTAGGAGGCAACCTGGAATATTGTTGGGTGCCATTAAGGTTGTGTTTTTAGCTTTAGTGAGAGCCACTATGATCTGCTTCCTACTGATAGCCATCAGATTCACTTTGTCACTGTGCTCAGTGAAGGTGGTACCATATACTATTAGTTCAGCTGACTGTTGTTTGTCACCATTGAGGTTTCTGACATAACAGTAGAAGGCCTTGTGATTATCTTTAGCCTAAGAAGCCATCTTCACCTTGTAATTGGCCTTGTTGGAATTAATTATTCTGTTTAAGTTTCCTGTTTGGATTTATTAATGAACTCTTTGTCATTAAGAGACTTGTTCTTTCTGACTTTGGCCATGACTTTTTTCTTTTTGTTGTACAACCTGTTAAGATTAGGATTCCACCAGTGCGGTTTGTTTCTGGGGATTGCTTACGGCTTACTTCTGGTAGGTACAACAGCCTCTATGCAGCTAGCCATTTATATGTTTCTACAGTGTTTCTGTGAATAATTCTGCATAGGCTGTTGTGAACAGTGGGTTGGATGGGACACTGAATTATGCCAAGCTCTCATTTAATAGGATGTAGCTTGCTTAGAATAGTTTCTCATTGTAACAGTTTTTCCTGGGTTCCAAGATGATTTTTATTTTGAATGAAACAGCTTTGTGGTCATCACCAGTGAGGACATAACATGGGTGGGTGGGTGCAGTGCTCTCCCATACTGGTGAGAACAAGGTCTTGTACGTTTGACCCTCTGGTTGAAGTGTACACTAACCTATTGAGGGAATTTGTGCCAATTAATTCCAGGAAACATTGTGCCTGCAAGTTGGTGGCACTGGATATTTCTCAGTCTATAGAGGTGTAGTTAAATTCTCCCATGAACAGAGTGTTTGGTTACATGGAGAGTGACTCCAGTAGGTCTAGATAAGAGTTGTGGGATTCTTGAGACATAGATGTTGACCTATAGCTTGCTAAGATGCAGTAAAGGACTCTATCTAAGGTGATTTGCACATGGATGAACTCCTGGGTATCATCCTGTTTAACCAACATTGAGGTATACTTGTTGCTAATGTAGATCAAGATACCTCCACCTTTAGACCCTGTCTGTGTGGCTGACAGTCTAAATGTGTGGAAGGTACTGGAGCTTGTACTTCCAGATTGTTTTCTGCAGCTGTAAACCATGTCTTGGTTACAGCACATATGTCTATATTCTCCACAGTGAGAAAAGCTTGTAGGCTGTGGAGTTTCTTGTTAAGGCTCCTAGTATTAAGCAGCAACACTTTTAGGTTCCTTTGGGTTTTATTTGCTAAGTCAGCAGGCTTATCACTTTGGCATTGCCTAAAAAAGGATCTAAGGGCATGGAAAAAATTTTAGCCAAATCCAGAAATCCCGGGAGGACAGGTGTAGGCCATCTTTGACAAAGCAACATGGTCTGTAGACCATGTCCTCCCAAGCTGACAGATATTGAAGACCCTTGCATGACACCAGAAACTAAGCCAATTGTTAAAGTCAATACTTTTTTTCATAATGTGGCATGATCCTTGGCGAAAGTAGACTGCTGCTGAATGCAAGACACATGCCAATCTGAGACACATATTCAGACAGGTCTATAATGTCTCTCTTCATATAATCTAGACAGGTAAGTCTCAGGTCATTTACACCCACATGGACTATGATAGACTCATACTAGTACCTGTGGTGTAATGACTTGAGAGCATGTGCAACTTGGTGGATCCTGGCTCCATTTAAGCAACTGGCTGTAATCTTCTCCTTGTCCAATCTAGTAAGTGGGGCATCTGTGCATTATACAATGGAGTCTCCTATTTCAAGAGTATTAGGTAAATTGTTTGCTTGCCTTATGGGCTTTGGTTTTGGGGGTCCATTGGGTGTAGGCTTATATGCTTTATTTGGTACTGATTTTGGTTTATGCTTTAGAGATTTCTGTATGCAGGTATTCCTGCCTGCAGGCTTAGGAGGCTTTGACGTTTTGGGAGATTGTTTTTTAGTGCCTCAGCATAAGATGGTCTGTGTATGGGGACACTATGTGTGGTGGATGTAGTGTACATTCTCTTGACAACCTTGTTTGTATGCTTGATTTTTGCCTCCAAGGAAATTGTGTATGTACATCTCTCACATACAGTGTTGGCTTCTTTGACAATTAAAAGGTTGTTAGTGAACATGAGACAATTGTTACATTGTCTCAAGGTGCCCATGTCTGTCAAGCTGGCTATGAAGACATTTGGAAATTACATATCCATGTTATCCAGGCTTGAATTATGGTGGGCTATTGCACTTCGAAGACTTGGTTTTACAGAGGTATTCTAGAGTGGTCTCTAGGATCAGGGACTAGAACTGAATAGAGACTGGATATAGTATTAGTGGTATCTGATGTGCAAGCAAGCTGCTCTGAGCTTCACTTTGTGCAATGTGTCACTAAACTGCAGGTTACAGTCCTAGTGCTAGTTTTATAGTTAACTTCTGTGTTTTCCAACTGATATATTCCAGGCCACCACCTCTTGCCAACAGATGGAATATTAAGACTGCTTGAGAGTGTAAGCTACCACAAAGCAACTTTAACAAACTAGTTAGACAAGGTTATTTCAAGTCAATCAGACAAATAGCAAGACAGTTTGAGCAAATGCAGTAAGTTCAGCCTTAAATACAGATAAATGCACAAATAAAACAAGAAATCAGTTACTAATTACTAAGATAGCTTCTGGAAGTGCAATTTTTAAATACAAGCACTTAGCTTGTGCCTGGATGGCACATGTTGTAAGGAAATCACTTCAGTCTCTCAGGTTAGGACACCAAGAGTTGCTGAGGTCTGTGAGAATCAGACAAGAGCCTCTCAAGCATGTCAAATTTATATAGGCACTTAAAACAAAAGAAACTGTGTAGAATCCCTGTAGCAGTGCCAACAATTGCAGGAATACAACACAGTTACAACTTACACAGTCACACTACTAGTGAAGTTTCTTAAAAATGCAGTTCTGAGCAGACAGAAAACGACATTATCAGGGATACTGGAAAAAGATTTTAAAGTGCAAAAATCGGCAAGTAAAGCAGTTAAATGAAGTGCAAAACAGTAAAATTAATATTTTATCTGTTAGGGATGACATAGGATTTATTCAGGACCCTCTCAGAGTGTGCCAAGGATGCTAATCTGATGGAAGCTTTGTGAAAATGATGATTTGTAGCAAAAGAGGTTAGCTACAGAGCAATATTTGCTGAGTGGGCTCTCAATATGATGATCTATGTAAAACAATGGGTGGGAAAAGTACTAAATTGGCTTACACATGACATGTGACAACAGCAATCAAATGAGGAGGGAGGGACTTTGGTGGTCAGGTTACCATAAGGGGTGAAAACCAGAGACACTGGCTTCTAAAACAACAACAGCAAAAGGATGAGAGAGTTGAGGAAAAATTCAAGGTGATGTAAGAAGCCAGACAAATCAGGCACTACAGCTTGTCATCCACAATATATTGGGTCAGCATGTGAGCCAAAATGGCCAGGAATATGTTTTGCAGCAGTGATATTTAGACTTAATTTAACAAACACCTGGATATCAATCAATCTGTAAAGCAGATCTGTACAAACCAGGAAAAAAAAACACACACACAGATCCTAAAGCTTTTATAAATCAACCAAGCTCCCACCCAGGAATATTAAAAATGCTATAGCCTCTACTTATAATAATACTGTCTCAGCTAAAGAACAAAACAGTTTAATTACAAAAAATTCAACAGTTGACTTACATAAAATTCAAGCTGATGTAAGAAGACAGAGCAATCATCCACAGTATATTATGTCAGCATGTAAAGCACAGCTTTACTTGGCAGAATAAATGTTTGACTAGCAGTTTAATTTCTTTGAGTAAAAAAATCTCTTCAGATACAAAACCCACCACAAACAGACTAATTTATAAACTCATGTGATCTAAAAACAGGTCATATGATTGCCGAGCCCTCAAACAGAATAAGCTGCCTTTTTTAAAGCAACAGTAGCAAATATATAAAGAAAATATAAAATGCAAACAACAAAAATGTTTAAAGAGCTATAAACATCTTGCAGGTGCAAATTAAAATTTATGGATAATAATAAACCTTATCTCTCCAATGCTTTCAACTTTAAAATACATGGCAGTGATATTTGGTTGTTCAAACCTGGCCAATTATTTAGCATTTAAATGCAATTGCCAGTACAGCTCATGTCTCTCTATATTTAGAGACCATGCACCACCCCTCACCTTAGGCATAACTTTTTCTAGAATAATAAATTTAAAGTCATGTCCGTGGTTCTCTTCTACGTGTTTTGATAGGTCATTTGCTTCCTTTTCTTCTTAATTTCATAGCTGCACTCGTAGACATGGTCTTTTAATCTATGTTCAGTTTTTCCTATGCAAAATGCAGGACATAAGTCACAAAGTGCACAATAAACTACCCTTTTATTTCACAGTTAAAATAATCAAGCATTTTAATTTTAAAATAATTTACTTTAATATTGTCACCTACAAGAATATGCTTGCAATAACCACAGTGACTGCATTTTTTCATGCAGTAATTTTCTTTTCTGGGAGCTTTTAAGGTTTCAAACACTGTTTTAAGATTTTTACATTTTCTATATATAATGTTTGGTCTATTCCCCACATTGTCCCTTATTTGTTTGTCTTCTGTTATAAGGCACTAGGTTTTCTCTAATATAGATATAATTATATTGCTATCCTGGGTATACATAGTGATGAAAGAATTTTTAAAATTCATACTAATCTCAGTACAGACTACATTTGTCAAAGTCTCAGAATTGTCCACCATGGTTCCTAAAATGGACAAAAAATGTTTCCATTCCCATTTATTCATAACCCCCAGTATTAAATTGTCTATGAAACAAATTCCTGAAATTCCTGCCTTTTCAGTTCCTCTGTGCTTTGACAGCATTGCCTTCCCTGTCTCTGTCATAATAAATAGAGCCATCCAATAATTATATGTCCCCTCTTTTTGGAGACAAGCTTTCATTATTCCACTCCATAAAGGGGGTAAAAACACTGGCACTTCTAATTTTCGGCCTATAGCCATTAATCATAGAGAAATGTATTAAATCTCAAATGATGTCATATGTGACTCATAATAACCTCCTAACTTCTAGACAGCACGGATTCCATCCCAGCCACAGTACCATCACTGCCCTACTCTCTTTCCTTGACTCTATCAACTATGCGCACGACTCTGGGAACATCGTATCTACCCTATTCCTAGACCTCTCCAAAGCCTTCGATACTGTACCCCACCCTGTACTCCAATCTCAGCTCTCCTCTTTCAACCTCTCCCCTCCCACCATTGCTTGGTTCACTAGTTTCCTCTCTGAAAGACAACAAGCTATTAAATAGAAAAACTCAATCTCTCCCTTTCTACACACCCCTACCAGTGTACCCCATGGTTTTGTCCTTGGCCCCCTACTATTTAACATTTTCATTAATAACTTTCACCAGTCTATCTCTGATACTACTCTAATCCAATATGCTGATGATTCAACAATCATTTGTTCAGCACTAATCTTCTTCACCAAACTCATTTAGCTTTCTCCAATACTGAATCATGGATGCACCGTAACCACCTCACCTTAAATGCCACCAAAACAAAGCTAATGATCTTTTATCCATCCAAAAACACCTTTGTCGACAAAAACTCCTTTAAAATAACAAGCCAGAATAATATCCCCATAGAAGTTGTACCGCATACCAAACTGCTAGGTATCATAATTGATGAAAATCTAAAATTTGGCACCCATATCCAAACTAACATAAAAAAACTCACCAAAAATAGGTATTTTGTACTGACAGAATCGCTACCTCACCACTCCACCAGACAAACTCTAGCCTCCACTTACCTTCTCCCTTCTCTTATGCACGGCACTCCCCTGTTCATTAATCTTCAGCTTGACTTACAGGCCAAACTGGAAACCTGTTACAATAAAATCAGCAAATTTGTCAATAACTCTAGAAACTTATCCCATCACTGTCTCTCCCTCTACTCTCTGTAATGGCTTGAACTTCCTAACTACCTCACTTTCTTCAAACTTACCACTGCCCATAAGCTCATATTCAAACCATCTAGCTGCCCCTCTCTCTCCACCTCCTTAACTCCCTACATTCCCAACTGCTCACTTAGATCAGAAAATCAAAATCTTCTAAAAATCTATAGACCTCTTTGACCCCCAGGTCACCTGCTAATGTTCTGGTTCTTAGCCAAACTCTGGAACTCACTTTCTACCTCCCTTCAAAATATTCAAAGCCACTCTAATTTCAAATCTCTTCACCAATTGTACCTAGTCTCAAAGTGGGAATGCTCCTGTTCATTTCCTATATAACTCCACTATTCTTGCATTTATTTCTCCTTTAACTTCTCTTCTTCACCACAAAGAATCAACCTTTATTCTCCCTCTTTTTAAAATTCGAATTCACATCTTGCCGACTGTGCAACTGTAAGAATTCGTTGTACATAATTTTATATAGTATATATTTTGCAAATATTTCCTAGACTGTATCATTTACCTGTTTTTTTTTTCTTTTTTTCTCTTTCTCTTCCTTTACAAATGACTCATATTGCTTGCATGATACCAAACATTTAATTTCTGTAAAACTGTAAATGTCTGTGGAGCTTTTCTCCATGGGCCTCCACTGAAAATTGGCTCTACTAGACCCAGTGTACTATCCCGGTCATCAAACTGAAATAAATAAATAAATAAATACAATACATTTGAGTTTTGTTTTTCATGTCAGTCTGTGAGCCCAAATGTCCAGGAATATGTTTTGGAGCAGTGATATTTAGACTTGATTTAAAAAAGATCTGGATATCAATCAATCTGTAAAACAGATCTGTACAAACCAGAAAAAAAAGCAGATCCAAGAGCTTTTACAAATCAGCCAATCTCCCACCAAGGAATATTGAAAATACTATGGCCTCTACTTTTAACAATACTGTCTCAGCTAAAGAACAAAACAGTTTACTTACAGAAAATTCAAGTTGATGTAAGAAGACAGAGAAATCAGACACTACAGCTTGTAAACCACAGTGTATCATGTTAGCATGAGCCAAAATTATAAATATTTTAAATCTACGTGCTTTAATGGCATGTCTTAGCAACTGAAATGCATTTTCCCACTCTTCCTTATCAGTGACTACTTGTTGCTCTTTCTCCCATTCTGATTTTTCTTTCATTCATGTCTTTGTCTGCTCCAATTATCCACTCCTTACCTGCTTTCACTAGACAGTTTGTATGTTTACTTCTTCCTGCAATACCTCTGTTTTCTTTACCATCATTACTACTTCTTTAGCCTTCCCAAGTTTTCCCATTTTCTTCCATTGTGTCTTCACTCTCTGATATTCTCATTCTACCTGCTCAAATTCTTCTTCAGTACTTCTTCCCATGCCTTAATTATTCCTCCTAAGCTAATTTGAGGCCAATACCTCACTTTATTTTTTTTCCTCCATCTCCATGTTATTGTCTCAATTTTCATCACTTTTCAGACCTCCTGTTGATAGTACCTTCCTCTTCCAGTCCCTACAACATCCTTCAACCAGATCCCATTAAACAACCTGAGCACCACCTAAGTCCACTTTACTATAAACTCTCTCTGAGGTGTTTCTATTATATCTACCTTCCCTTTCTGGATCTTCTTTTTCTATATATTCATATATTTCTAATCCCTTTGATATTTGGTGTCAACTACCCTTAACATATTTGCAATTAAACAGGCCTGTAAATGTGTCTTTAGGTCTGGAGTCCCCAAGCCTCCATGTCTTTAGTGTCTGAACTTTTCTGAGTCTATAATGGGCATTTCATTAACCCAGGCATATTTCCTAAAAATTTACTTTACTTTCTTCATATGTTTGGGGCTTGGAAAATCCCAGAATGCCTGACCTTCATATACAAACTAAAGCATCAAGGACAACAGTAATACTTGTACTCTCTGGTTAATGTCTAATCTAGCACCTTCTACTTTTTATATACTCTTTACTCTTTGACAAGATCTTAGTGTATGAGGATACCACTGACTTCTCTACCTTGGTTCCTAATCAAATACCTAGATATTTGATTTCTCCCACCCACATTTCTCCATTGTTTTTTCCTTGTCCCTTTCTGTTCTTCCTATTTGTCATCACTGCTTCAGTTTTTCCCAGCTTTATTTTGAAACTGAGAGCCTTCAGAACTTTTCAGTTACTTCACATATCTGTGAATCCTCTCTTGTCCAATGTGTCACTGTTCATAAATCATGTGCATATAAAGTTATCTTCACCCTCTACCATATCTTTGAATATCTGACGTCCTTATTATCTCATCCAGTGGCTGAATGTACATTCCAAACAATAAAAGCATTAATGGGCACCCCAGTCTTGTCTCCCTTTCTAGCGTAGCCTTCTGTGTCAATCTGGCTCTTATTTTAATCTTTGCTGTAAACCCTTTATAAATGTTCTTAAACATCCTCACCCACTCTTTTGGGAGACTCCATCTTATTAGTAACTCAAAACTGTACCAACATCTGACTTTGTCAAAGGTCTTCTCTGAATCTAATGGTATTAATTCTAACCCCCTTCCTGTTATATTGCATTAGTAAGATCATCCTAAGCAGGTTATCTGCAATCTGCAGCCAGCTACAAATCCTGTTTGATCTCCTTTGGTAAATTTTGGTAGTAACCTTCCCAGTTTGTTTGCTTGGATTTATAGATATAATTAAGGATGGATAATGGCCTATATGAGGCCAGGTAATTGGGATATTTTCCTTCTTTGGGTATTACTGATATTACTGTTTCCCTCCAAGAGTCTGGTGGGGGTTCCCCTTTCATGACCTTATTATATAAAGATGCCTATTTTTCCACTACTTCTTCTTTGCATAATCCCATAATTCTATGGAAAGCTCATCACATCCTGGTGATTTCCCACTATGCATTTTATCCCATGCCTCAATCACTTCCTGTCTCAATTTCTCAACCCTTTTCGTTTATTTTCCTGAACTGCAGATTACAGTATTTCCATCCATCTTCCTTTGTTATTTTTTCCTTCAACTACTGTTCTCCATCTGAGTAGAAGGATTGGTAATATTCCCTAAACTCTTAAATATTTCTGCTGATGTCCTCTATACTTTACGTTTTCTATTCAGAAATATCTGGAATACCCACCTCTATGTCTTGCTGTTTCAACCTTGCTGTTTGCATCTTGGTTGCGTCCAAATAATTCTGAAAATATAACCTTTCTACTGCTACGTTTTTTGAATGATTTTTTTCATCTTCCTTTTATGTATCATCTGTTTAACCTCCCCCTCACTTTCTGGCCCTTCTTTCTTGATTACCTAGCATCCTTTCCTTCTGAATCTCCCTTACTTCTTCTAACATCTTTTTTCTTGCTTGCATCACTTTTGTCAGACTTTTTCATCTTCCTGTTTTGTATCATTTGTTTAACCTCCCCTCTGTCTCTCTTTCTGGCCCTTCTTTCTTGATTACCTATTCTATTTCCTTCTGACTCTCCCTTAATTCTTCTAACATCTTTTCTTGCGTATATCACAGCACTTCTTCTTCCATGTTTTTCTTTTTTTGTGGTGCATATCTAATCTTTCTCTTTATCCTTCCCAATTCACATCTGAATTTTCCTACTCACCTCCTAATGCTTGTTTTATTAACTAAGTTAACCAATTTCCTGCCTCCTGTTTCTCTAATAAACATTCCAGTGCTCTCCATTTTTTCCAGCTCCTTTTCTTCCCTTTCTATTACTATCAAACTTATCATTTCAAGATCTGAAAAGGTTATTCACCTGTTCAACCATTTTTGATGTTCTGTAGTTATATAACCTTTATCTACTCTTGACCAACCCTGAAATTTGCCTGTGTGATGGGTAAATTCATCTCCAAATCTTTCTGTTCCTTTTCTCCACATTTCCCCATCCTATTATTGGCATAAAGTTTTGCAGAAAATGTCCTCTTTTAATACTCTTCTAGTTCTCTCCACTATCTGCTTCACCTTTCCATGTTATAACATTCCATTCTCCAATACACATGCCTAATCTTTCTTGAGATTTAATCAATTCATGTTATGTATTTAACCAGTTCCATTACAATATCCCTTAGCTTCTTAACCACAGTTCTTAATGGAATGTAGTATACTATTATTACTAGTAGTATACTATTGTACTAGTAGAATACTATAGTGCACATCTGCCCCTCTAATCTTCCTTAAATTCCCCATAAATCTTCCATTTCTATCCTCTATTTTGCTGTTTATGTCCAAAGACCAATTCCTCATAATCAGCAGGGCAGCCCCCTTTGCTTGCAGTTTCTCCATGAGGCATTATCCACTACTTTGTCTATCCTACACCTGATGCTGTTCTGTGTGCTTCATTGAAGAGATGAGTCTCTTGTGTTGCTAGGACATGAGCCTCCATTTACCTTAAGTATCTTAATATTCCATCTCTCTTATTTCTGTTCAGAAGACTCTTCACATTCCAGGAGCTGATTTTAAATGTCAGGTCTCCATGACTTTTCCTGATTTGTATACCTAGTTCGCTGCTGCCCTTTATCCTTTCCTTCTTTCTAGACAGACTGTACTCTACATTTTGTATGTTCTTAGCTTCCTCATTTTAACAGCCTCCCTCTTTCATCCATTTTCTCCTTCACTTTATCCTTACCTCTTCAATCCCAAACTAACTATATACATATACTACTGTAATCTCTCCACCCTTTCAGATGCCTGCACTCTTTGATTTGTATGGCTCTATCTTTGCACTATTTCCTGCCATTACTATGACTGTGCACTTATTTACCTTAGGGTCTTTTGCATGATCCACAGCTGTCATTTTTTTTAAGTGCTGGCCATCTTATCTAATTCTTATATTTCATTAGATTCTTCCACCTTTGTCTTTAACATCCCTGGGCTTTCTATCATCTAACTCTTGTTCCTTATTAACTGTGATTTTATCTTGCCACTTCTCTCTTGTTTCCAATTATCCTTTTGGTTTCTTATGTCTGCTTCTCCCTTCTTTCCTCCTCCCTCGTGTTCTTCTCCTGCTCTGTCTTGGCCTTCTATCATGCTTCTCACATCAGTTCAATCCAATCACTCAGTTTCTGTTGCTTCCTTAATAGCAGAAAAAAGACTTTCACACCTTTCCTTTCTTCTCTGGCTTCCTCGCTCATACCTTCCTGCATCTGTGCCTCTCCTTCACCTGCTGCCTCTATTCTTATGTTTACTGTTTCTTTTTTTTTTTTTATTTGCAATCACTGGGTTGCCTCTTTTGGATCTATGAATGATCTTTCTATTCCCTGAAGGTAGATCCTCATTGTAGCTTGATATAGTACCTTTCTTCTTATACCCCACTTCTTTCATATCTTGATGGTCTGGCTGAATGCATCACTTTATTTCCTAGTTTTGAAAGAGTGATCTTGAACTGCAAAGACCCACTTTTCCCCGATCAATAACTTTATCCTGGACTGATGTTTGATGGTGAATACATATGCCACGGTAATGATTTCTAAAAAACATAAAACATCCAAGAGTATATATGTTTGAAAATTAGAAAAAAAGACACTGTCATTCATAGCTTAAATAATGCTTCAATGTAATAAATGTGACACATTAAGTGTACCAAACGGAAAATTGTAGTGGGAAACTGAAGTGAAATCTCAGTTTATTCTCATGTTAAAAATATAAAGTAATTGAACCGCAGTATGAAGGGAAGTATTACATGCTTTTCGTACAGAGGATAGTTAACAAAATATATTAATTCTTTAAGTATAGCTTGCATATTTTGCTTATCTGTTTATAGTAAGCCTGGAACCCTATGATTATTGGTTATGGTTTGTTTGGGGTCTCTCCCTGTGTCCTCCATGCAGTTCTATGTACCTGATCAATTTTTATTTCTGATGTTTTCCCAGTCTCTTGTGCCAGAAGTGTAATCATTGCTCCTTTACAGTATTTTGATGATATAGATAATGTTTTATTTTTTTTGCCAAGCTCTATTCTTTAGTTTATGCAGTTATATTCTGGGTAGTCTAGTCACACCTTGGCAGTATAAATCGTTAAGTTTTAATTCTTCATTTTCATCTAACAGTGATTGACGTATATCTGTGTGCTTGTTTAAGCCTTTCTGAACTGCTTCCAGTCTTTTTTCTTGTTGGATTAAAATTCTAATTAGTGTCTTTTATTTTTTACCAGATAGCCAGTAACATTACTGGAAATTCAGGTACATTTTCCTTTATGGTTCTCAGCAGCTTTGCATCTAAGTTGCTATCAGACTTCTTTGTCTTCCTCCTTTTAGTTCCCATTCATTGCTCTGCATGTCCTTATCAGTTTTTAATTGATTTTCTTATCTTTCATTTGATTTTTCACGGAGATCAGTGATCACTGACTATTCAGGGTGCTGCCGTACCAAATGTCCCTTGTGGATGGATTTTGTAGCAAGCATGAAGAATGACAACTGATTGCTGGAATTGCTGTTTGTTCTCAAAATGACATTTTAACTTATTACAGTCGACTGACACCTTCAGGTTCTTCTGCAGTTACATCCAAATGATGCTTCTAGGTGTCAAATATTGCTTGGTCGTATTTGAATTCACAATTCCAAAACCATGCTACATATAAAGTATTAAGATATTTCATCTTAAAGCCCACAGAATGGAAAACACAACTGTATTGATGTTTGATCTCTGTTTAGTGCAGATAAAGAGATATTAATTGTTGTTGATATATTACTTATTTACATTGTCATAAATGTCATTTTTCTAAATATCTTGACAACTATGTTGTACATACAAAACTGCTTAGCCTCATATGAAACTATCAGATGAATAAACAAAGTGCTAGTGACAGTATATGTGTAACTTGAGTATTTGGTGAGATATTGTAAGTTGTTTACAAATTATTATACATTTAATAGTTACTGTGTTTACTCTGAATTATCAAATCAAGTTTAAGACCTAGAATCTAAAGAATACTACCACTATAAAACTAGTTTGTACTGAAGGGTTTGAATTTTACACTTTACAGAGCTATGAAGACAAATGAACTTCCAGAGTGGCATGCAAAAGAGAGAATTTAAGGGGTTACCTCTGTTCAAGTAGCTGAGCTAATAGCTCTTACTAGAGCATGTGCATTAGCAAAGGGTTGTGTGGTAAATGTTTACACAGACAGTAGGTACACCTTTGAGGTTGGTCATGATTTTGGAGGACTGTGGAAGCAGTGAGGCTTCCTTGCATCAGCAGGTGCAGCAATAAAAAATGGCTATTATATAAAATTGTTGCTAGATTCTCTTTTGTTACCCATGCAGATGACAGCAGTGAATGTCCAAGCACACAATAAAGTAAAAGCTATGTCATTGAGGTCTAATAATTTAGCTGACAGAGCAGCCAGACAAGCTGCTGGTGTAAGTGCCCCTTAAGCTTCCATTATGTCAGTAAATGAGACAAAGAAAATAACATGTTTAATTTTGATAGTGATTGTCTTTCAGATCTGGTGGATCAAATAATGATGTACAAAATCTACTGATTTGGTGTGGTGACACCTGACTGAAGAGTGGTAGCTCCATTGTTGGTAAGATCCTACCATTATCCTAATCATATTGGAAAGAATAGTTTAGCAAATTTAACTGTGACTGGTTTGCTCCATTATCTCATTTATTGATTCGGCATTATTTAATTAAATGCGAATTTTGTGTTATAACATGTCTTGTAGCATTAAAACTGAGTGTTCAGCTTTACGGCCCCTTGAAGTCCATTTCTGAACATTGTCAGAATTATATGCTTGTAGCTGTATGTTTGTTCTCAGCCTGGATAGAAGAAGGTTACCATTGTTCCAAAAACAATGAAGATAGAGTGGCTACAAATCTATTAAAAGAATTATACTGAGGTTTGGAGTACTATACACTCACTATAAATATCAACAGGAGAACCCGCTCACTGCTGAGATAATAAAAAAGTGTGTCAAATATTTAAATAAATAATTAAAATAAATTTGCAACTCCATTATTCTCATCACCCACAGTCTCTTGGTCTAGTTGAGAGTGTCAATTAGACAATTAAGACTAAACTTGGAAATTATACAAAAAGGATTGGTTTAAAGTGGTCAGATGCTCCACTAATAGTTTTAATGAGTTTGTGAACAGCTTTGAATTCCAACCTCACCCATTCAGGATGTAGAAGTTTCTCTGACAGATGATGCACTGTTAAATTGTTGCTCAAAACTCGTTTCTGTTTTACAGACTTTATTTCAGAAAACTTGTGAAGCCCTCCCCGAGCAAACTATCCAGTCTTGCAGTAACATCCAACCTGGGGATTATGCATTTTTTAAAAGTTTCCAACAAACAATCTTCCTTGGAACCTGATTGGAAAGTACCCCATCATATCCTTCTTACTACCCACATTGCTGCTCACTATGCTGCTTACTCCACTTGCTTCCATATTTCTCATTGCAAGACTTGTCTGATTTCTATGTAGATGAAAAAAGATGGTGCCATGCCTACTCCAGATGACATTCCTGCTGATGCTCCTGTCCATTCCTTCAACCAAGGAAAAGAAGAAACTGTTTCTGCAAGTGCTTCACTAGTATGAGATAGATCTCAGCATCAGTAATTGCTAGGTCTGTTCATTTGTGCCTCAGCACTCAGTTTCAACTTTACAATCAGAATTTGTGGAGAAGACTTTTGGGAGAAAATATGACCAGGCATGTTTCTATTTTTTTTTTAAAGATAGTGCACTTTCATCTGGCTATGTCAGACCCAGATTGTACCTGCTATGCTTATTGAGGGAATACTTCAGCAGCATACAGCAGATGCAATGAGACACGAGATGACAGCCTGTTAGATGAGTTTCACGTAAAACGTCATGATTGGTGACAGTGCATGACTGGTCAGTATTTCATCTGTGGAGATCATGCCTATCTCTGGCTCCCCACCAACTGGTCAATATGTTGCAATTTTGGTTACATCACTCCAGCCATTCATCATTTTTGGACTCCACCAAGTAGTTGATTGTGAAATACAAGACTTATGAGTACAAGTGAATAGGTACTAACTTTCTTTAGTCCTCATTATGATATCTATTGATCTGTAGCAGAGCTGAATGCCTTGTTGCACATGTTGACTGAACTTGTTAAACAAACTTCTCAACATATCCTTATGGCCAATAGAGTGTAATTGAAATGAGAGCTGTGATGTTTCAGAATAGACTTGCTTAGATTTCATGCTCGTTTCTAAAGTTAGGGTGTGTTCTCTTATTGGAAAGTGCTGTTGTGCGTTCTCTTATTGCAAAGTACTGTTGCTCTTGCATATCTAATTCTCATAATATACAAGAACGATTAGCAGATTAAATAGAAGAGCTTACCAAAAATCTAACAAGAACTGAAACAAAATAGATATTGTTTGGTTAGTTAGGGAATATATTTGGAAAATATGGAGAAGCATTTTTCATATTTTAATTCTTGTAATAATTGTGGTTTCCCTTGTAGTGCATGTGACCTCATCTAAGTCTGCTGCTTTCCCTGGCTTCATTTTCATTAGTGCTGTTCTTACTTCTTCTATGATGGGCTCCTCATCTTCCTCATCTTCCCTCATGGTAGGCTGTGCCTGGGGCACTACAGCTTC
Source organism: Protopterus annectens (assembly GCF_019279795.1). Classification (NCBI taxonomy): domain Eukaryota; kingdom Metazoa; phylum Chordata; order Ceratodontiformes; family Protopteridae; genus Protopterus; species Protopterus annectens. The sequence goes on along the minus strand of NC_056743.1, from coordinate 1,700,596,298 downwards.
TGTGGTGTTTTCTTCATTCAAAAGCTGCTGGAAGTACTCCTTTCATATTCCTTCATTTGTCCTATGGACTACTGAGCGGGTTGTTACTGGCATCTCTTATGAAGGATGTCTGACTGTCTTCTTTATCTTTATCTTTCTGTCTTTGTCTTGCAACCTGATATAGTTTCTTTGTGCCATCTATTGACTCATTTTACATAAGTTGGTAGAGTACTTCTGATGCCTTGTTCTTTGCCATTGCACCTCCTTTCTTAGCCTCTTTGTTAGAGCTGAGTGGCCTAGTGGGCTAATGCACTGTACTGTTAGCCAACCAGTATGCCTTCTTAGCCCAGTCCATCTTTTCTATTTTCCACATTTTCCTGCAGTCCTTCTTTCTTTTGATAAGTTCCTGGATTTCTGTGTTCCACCAGCAGCTTTCTTTATACCCTATTTCCATACCGGGCTCAGATGCATATCTGTTCTGTAGTTTTCACATGTGCTGTTTTGAGGCACTGCCATTTTTATTCTACTCCAGCTATTTGCTCTTTGATTTCTTGAACTGCTGTGCTTTCTCTCCAGTCAATTTTCAGGTCTTCAGCCTGGTCTTTGTTGATCTTAGAGCCTTGTCTGACCACTGTTTGCAACTGAGTCTGGCAACCACTGGCTTATGCTGTTGGCTGACTGTTTGACTGAAGTTGGCTTTGCAATCACTGGCTCTACCCCTGTGCCCTTTGCTTATTAGGAGGAAGCCTACCTGAGTGGCATGTTGGCCACTCATGCATGGGATGTTGTGACTGTTTGTCTTTCTGAACCATGCGTTGATTCAACAGCTGAGTTGCATAAGCACTTATAGATAGTGTTTTCAAGACCTTGTGTTCTTGAAAATTAAATGGAAAAATGACATATACCTTACATGCTCATAATTCCCAAAGTTCTTTCTGACTGCAGAGTCTTTGTATCTCTTCTATTCAAGAAAGAAAAAAAATAAACACCTTTAAGGCTGCTTGATGGTGACATGCAGAAATGTAACTCACTGTACTTTTTAAGTTTCTCAGAAATTCCACTCACAGTAAACAGCAAGTCAAATTTATGGATTCAAAGTTTTCAGTTTGCTACTAATTGTTTTCTGATGAATTGCCTTAAAACAATATAAGAGAATTCCTGGAGGCTGCATTTGGACCATGTCTTTATCTGTGAATTGTGTTTTTTACTTGTAAAGACTTATATTATTGAAAACAAGGTTATTTATTTACTCTTACTGATATATTTCCTCTCTTACAATGGATCCATTGTGAGTCCATGAACTTTAATTCTAACAAACTAGCAAACTTGACCAGTCAAATTCATGAAAATACACACCCACTGAAACTGCATCATTCTCACCTGGTTTACCCTCTTATGGTTGACCTTCAAGTCACATGCTTGTTGCTGTTACTACATCCTCCCAACAACTTAATATTCTTTTTCAGGTATGGTTGACAGAATAGATTCCAGGTATGTTGGCCCAGCTATACAGATGCTGCATCTCCATCTGTAATGATAGTGTCCAAGGTTCTGCTCTGTTCTGGCCTCAGGTTGCTAAAGAACTGGTGTGGTGGGAAATGGAAGCAGTACTCAACAACAACAGTGAGGAGGGAAAAGCAGTTGTTAGACTCCCAAGGGCCATTAATGATAATTGTAGAGGTTATGTCTGTAAGCATGTATGTATACATGTTCATATGATTATTAGTGCTTTTCTTGGAGTAGGTTACTTCATGTGTCATTGTAGTCCTGCCCCTTTGGAAGCAAAGGGAGTATTTATAGAGCTTTTCTTGCAGTATTTACACAGTGGTCCTTCTGCCCTCTCCCTCTCTTTCCAGCTTGTGTCTTTGGATTTCTAGTTATTCTGTGCAAAGAATTACAGAGAGGAGGTCTTTTCACAATGGCTGTAAGACCTTATTTTTCATGGGGTCTGTGATGCCCACCTTTGCTACCAATATGTCTTGGCCACCACTGCCACCAATATATGACATACCCATGCTGGGCCAGTAATCAAAGAGCCTGAATCTTCACCACTCACACTGGAGAGGGATGTGAACTTGGAATACAAATGGATACACTCAGTGTTTCCAGATGCACCATCTCTGCATCAAGTACAGTTTCCCTTAAGAGCACACAAGGAACACACTCAGCCCCGGGTCTGGATGTTTTCCTCCAGGTCCCCAATAAGACTGCCCACAGGTACAGCCATATGGTTAGGTCCTCAGTCAAGTGTCCAAGCCAAGTCATGCAGCACCCTATCTATGAACCCAGTGCTTGGTGTCCCTGCCCCAAATAGCTGACACACACACTGTTTAAGATATAATTTTCACACACACACACACACACACACACACACACACACACACACACACACACACACACACACACACACACACACACACACACACACACACACACACACACACACACACACACACACACACACACACACACACACACACACTCACACACACACACACACCTGGGAAAGGCTGGCATGAAATTAGCTGCTCTACCAGCTTTGCCTAAACTATAAGTTAGATTCACTGCCACCAATCAGTTACTATAAGGCTCTTATAAAGAGTATCCAATTATGCGATACAATATTAATACTTATACAAATTACAGTAGTTGATCAACACAGCTAGGCCTTCTGGAGTGGCCCACATAGTGTCACCAAATAAATATAGGTACTCTCAAAAGTTAGATACTTTCTACAAGCACCAGTCACAATAAAAGTTTTAAATATATTTAATAATAAATAATAAAAGAACATGCACATATTGAATATATCTTTACAGTAAACCACAGAATTCAAGTCACAGAAAATATTGAAATTAACACTGATGGACAGACTCATACAAATAAAATAAAACACTCTCTAAACTAAGCTTCATTATATTCCTGAATGAATCTAATAGAATTGACTGTCCCCTAATAACTTACTTGAGCAAGGCAAGATGAAATACATGAACAGTCTTTCTAGTCAGGCCCTCAAACAGAATACTCAGTACTCTGAGATTTCTCTTTGTAATATCTAAAACACAATTTCCAAGAGGGCTGGCAGAATGACCTCATGTGGTCACCTGACTCTAGGTTCTCACAGTATTCCCCTTTAAAGCTGAATCAGGAAATGAGCATAGACAGCTAGAATACACATCTAAATGTTTATGTCAGTGTCTGGGGCTTCCCTTCTTTTTATTGAGCTAATGAACAAAGGCTTTTTTTCCAGACTTAGTGTATCCAGCCCTATTTAGCACTGTGGGGTAAACTTTAATGATTTAACAGCTCATTTATATTTCCCTTATTTTTCTTAAAGTAAGCTAGCCTTTAGATTTAATTCAGTTGCAATAATATATGGACATTTCTTTTCATTCCAGCAGGGTGCACAGTTAATATATTTTAATGCAAGCAAATCTCACAAATACATTTTCAGCACAAGCATTTGGTACAAATCAGTTTGATATACAAATGACATACATTTCTAATATATTTGTAATACAAGCATCTTGTATAAATCAGTTTAATATTCAAAGGACATATCATTCTTTACAAAACTCCAGCTGGCTATGCTGGCACTTGCCCATATCATCACAGGGTCACTTCATGATGTCAGTAGTTGTGCAACTAGTAGGTTTGGTTTGTTAGGAGGCCATAAAAAGAAGCCTTTGCAAATGCTGAATGTTTGTGCTTTTCAGTTCAATGGTAGAGCTACACTGTGATGTAACAGAGTGACAGGATGACAGCGATGAGAGTAGAAAACATACACCACTCATAGTGCATCTATAATCATGGAAAATAAAATTAAATCATGCTTGTATTTTAGCATTACTTCTCACAGTCAAATAGTAGAATGGAGGGGTCAAGGTGGAGAGATGAAAAGTCAGCAAACAAGGGAGAGTAGTAGTGCTGAAATTGAATTCATCCTCAAATCTTGGTGAGCACCTTCACGAGGTGGACCCTGTTTTTCTCAAAATGTCACCAAGGTGACACTGATATATAGACTGTATTTATATAGCATATATCATGGACAGAAGTAGGTTAAAAAATAAAAAATATAGCTGGGTGCACAAGACCCAGGATAAAAAGTGCCCAATCCTGGTGGCACACTGGTGCCAGGACTGGAAAAGATGACAGTGTAGAATCCTTAAAATATGAAAACATTCCTACAATGGAGCTAGGCCAGGCCCAGGGGCAGGATGCCCCCCCCCCATTGTAGAAGAAAGTAGTAGTCCACAAAAATCACAAAAACTAATAGGCCAAAGAAGATCCATAAAGACAATAAAGTGGACTATTGAGGATAAGAAAGAAATTATGTATTGTTACTATTATTCAAAAAGTCCAGAATTTCCAGACACAAGATATACAAAATGATTAAGAGAGAACTTAGAGGAAAGAAAAATACTTCTACAAGAAAAAAACTATCAGAAGCTCCAAATAAAAATTTGTATTCATTAATACAGCACATTTGTCAAAAACAGTATCTAGATCAAGAAACATTGATCTATTTGGAAAAAAAGCATCTGAGGAAGTGTGAAAATACAAACAAATAACCTAGAAATTTTTGAAAAGTATAAAAAAGAAATATGGACATGGAAAAGAAAGAGAGATTTGATATGGTGCAATATTTATGCAAAAGGGAAAGCCAAAATAATCAGTATAAAGAAAACAGTCCCAAAGATATTCAAAGTGAAATACATGCAAAATCCTCTAGATATGGAAAATTTCACAATAAAGAAAATATCACAAAGTGGGAATGTAGAAAAGAAGATTAGTAAAGTGAAGTTAAAAAAATAGAAGGTGACATTATAGAGTGCATGCGAATTGAAGGATTTGGTGTAGAAGGTCTAACACAGGTTACAGCACAGCAAGATGGAACGAGTCCACAAAGTAAGGAGAAGCAGGAAAATCAGGAGACATCTGAAGGAGAAATATGGACATGGGAAAGGAAAAGGGATTTAATATGGTGTAATATTTATGCAAAGGAGAAAGCAAAACTAAAAAAGAGCAGCACCAAAAATATTTGAAGAGAAATACAGGCAAAGGAATCTGGATATAGAAAACTTTACAATACAAAACATATGAAGACAAAGAGGAAAAGTAGAAACAGAGATTAGTAATGGAGAACTTAAAGATATAGAAACTGAGGTTATGGAGTACCTGTGAAGTGAAGGATTCAGTGTAAAAAACCTAATTCAGAAAGCACCACAACAGGATAGAGCAATGGATATCCAAATTACGAGGAAACCAGTGGAATGGGAACAATTGGTAAGGTGCCATATGAAGATATTTTGGAGCCTTCCATAGGACAACAGTATAAACGTTCACTTGAAGCTGGACTACAAGGGAAGGAACAGGAAATTGTGGAAACTCTGATGCAGTCAGTGTTGAGGAGTGATAGGCCGGTGAGTTCCCATAAGACAGAGCAAAGGATGGCACAGGATGAACTTGAAGATATCGTGTCACAGGAAGATATTACAGAACTTTCTATAGAATGCCCGCAGGAAATGGAAAATAAAAAAAAAAATGTGCTCTCAGTTTAGAAGAAAATGAGCTATGAGAAGAGATGTTTGATTTAATATAGAAGATAGACATAATAAGATCAATGAAAGAAATAGACTGCAGAAGCTCAATAAAATCCAAAAAGTCAAAAGTTTGATAAAAAAATGAACACAGTAAATAGGACTGTCCATAAAGATCAATGCGATATAACAAAAGTAAACAAAATATATTACTGTGCAGCTAAATTAATAACTGATAAAGTCCTACTGCAAGAACACATGGTACTGAGGGGAAAGGAAGGGGGAAATCGAATACCATCATGGAAGTGTCGAATAGAGAAAACTATAAAGCAGTTAAGACAAGAAGTGTCATTGTTAGAAGAATATACAAGAGGGAACAGATCAACAAAAATACTAAGAAAGATAGATGTAATAAAAGCAATGTGCAGTATAAGAACAGACCAGGATCTATCATGCACTATCACAAATAAACTAAAAATCTCAGCACAGATGAAAAAACTTAGAAGATACACAGAGAAATATAAAGGAAAAGTACAAAATAAGAAATTTATTGATGACCCAAAAAAGTTCTATAGAGAGTTGGAAAATAAGGTAAAAGAAACTGAAAGACCACCAAAAAAAGAAGAAATAGACACATTTTGGAGAAGTATTTATGAAGATCCTGTGGAACATAACAAAGATGCTAAATGGATAGAAGAAGTAAAAGAAAGAGTAACACGTTTAAAGGTACAGGATATGAAATGGGATGAAGTAACAGCCAGAGAGATTGAAACAAAGTTAAGAAAAGCCTCCAGTTGGAAAAGCCCAGGCCCAGATGCAGTACCTAATTTCTGGTTAAAAGTATTAACATCTTCGCATGAAGATTTAGCTATGAGTAAGAACTATTTATATGCTCATCCTGAACAGACACCAACCTGGCTAACAACAGGAAAAACAATGCTACTACTTAAGGGTGAACCTTCAAGCTACCCAAAACACTACAGACCAGTAACTTGCCTTTTGACGACATATAAACTATACACTGGAATTGATGCTGACAGAGTTTATAGTCATTTAGAAGAAAACTCAGTAGAACCAAAGGACAATAAAAGAAAGTCATATGGAACAAAACATCATTTGTTGTTAAATAAAGTCACAGAACTGCAAAAAGGGAAAGAATCTAAGTATGGCATGGATTGACTATAAAAAAGCATTTGATAGTATCTCACATTCATTGATAAAAGAGTGCTTAAAAATTTAAAAGATACACTCTACACTGATCAATTACATTACAGTGATCATGAAACAGTGGCAGACACATTGCAATTCAGCCATGATAAAGGACAAATTATTATTCCAGGGATAAAAATTCAAAGTGGGATATCCCAGGGTGACTCTCTGTCACCGCTGTTATTCTGTCTTGCCCTTAACCCATTAAGCTGTCTAATTAATAGCTTAGGCCAAGGCTATAATTTGGCTCCTAGAAAACAACAAAGTGTAAGGACTTCTAAATGTCTCTTTATTGATGATTTAAAATTGTATGGCTCATCAGATGAGGAACTGAAAGCACAACTGCAAGTTGTCAAAATTTTTTCAGATGATAAAAGAATGTCATTTGGTCTTGATAAATGTGCAGAAGCAACCTTTAAAGCAGGAAAACTGCAACACCAACAAAACATCAGTTTGGGAAAATAATGTGATATAAAAGAACTTGAGCAAGAGGGAGTGTATAAATATTTGGGAACTGATGAAGAATCAACAATAAAACATGAACAAATGTGAGTAAAACTTTGGAATAGTTTAGAAGACTTAAATTAATCCTGAAAACAGTATTGACATCTAGGAACAAAATCTAAGCTATAAACCAATTTGCTCTTCCTGTTCTAACTTACAGTTTTGGAGTGATTGACTGGCCCCAAAATGTGTTGGAAAGATTGGACTGGAAAACAAGAAGGATGCATCCTGCTCACCAAATGATTTATAAAAAATCAGTGTATACCAAGATTATTTATATGTATAGATCTGCAATTGTGGAACTCCACACATATCTACTGACCTCACGAGATCCAAATATAATGAAAGTTTTGAAACATGAGGAAAATAAATCTAAGATGACTTCTCTGCTTAATCTAGCAGAAGCATATCAGCGTCAAGCAGGAATGGAAATCAAACCAGAAGTAGATAAAAATCAGGCAGCAAGTGAATGTGCCAAAAAAACAAAACAAAAGAAAGAATATAAGGTGAAGGATCAGATGAGAAGGCAAGAAATGTGGAAAATGCATAAATATAGTTGCAAGTATATTAAACTTCTGAAAGAACCTCATGTTGATCAGGAATGAACTCAGGAATAGTTAAGGAAAGGCAAATTCAATCCAAGAGATGAAAGGTTAATATTGGTGGCCCAAGATAGTGGGCTATGTACACAATGGTTTACAAAGTCCATTGAACATGTGGGAGAAACAGACAAATGTAGGTTTTGTAAAACCGAATTGGAAACAGTTGCACACCTCATTGCTGGTCGTGACGTACTAATGGCAGAAGGACTGTATACTGAAAGACATAATAACATGGCAAGACTGTTGCACTGGAGATTGTGCAAACATTATGGTACTAAAGTGGCTGAAAAACACTAGAAACATGAGACACAAAGCATCACAGAAAATGATGAAGTCTACATCATATGGGATCATCCATTACCAACAGTTCAAAAGATAGATGCTAGAAAACCGGATATAGTGGTTCATGAAAAGAAGACAAAAGTAGCATTAATCATTGAAATCACCACATCCAGTGACTACAGTGTCTTGCATACAGAGGGGCACAAAGTTATAAAATATCAGGATTTGCAGGCAGAAATGAGAGCAATGTGTAAGAAAGATACTCAGACAGTTCCAATAGTAGTAGGATCAATGGGTCTTATAAAAAAGAATCTACAATCGTATTTAGACATGTTACCAATACATGTAATCCCATACAAATTGCAGAAGGAGTCATTACTAGGGGACATTGCGGGTGCTGTGAAGAGCATTTCTGGCTGACATCAAAGACTGAAACAATACTAATTTCATGAACTTTAATCGTACTTTGACTTAGGGATGGGGTCCATTCCCATCATGGTATTAGAAACTCAAAAGTCTTGGAGAAATTAAAAACAGGGAATAGTGACTATCAAGAATTAAACTCCTAATGTTACATATTGTTCAACAAGACAAACTTTCTTCTGCAGCAACATTTTTTATTGTTAAAAACATGAACTCTGAATCAAGAGTAAATCGGCATGTTCACAAACATGCAAACACTGTGCTGAATGATAGTCATAGAAACTAAAGTATTTTTCTTTCATTTACTAAGCTATGGACACCATGAGTAGTCACAGTATGTTTTGTTTACATCTGGACTGTCATGTCTCTTTAACCAGTTTTTATTAACCTCTGGGAATATGCCGAATGTTGCTGTGTTGAAGCTGCTGTGTTATCTCCGGCATTTTGTGACTTGGAAAAAAAAAAAAAAAGAATTTGTTCCTTTAAAGTTTTCCATTTATTCTTAGCTTGGGCGTCCTCAGAGATACAAGATTTAGAGATCAGAGTGAGAATCAGAGGCCCTGCACAGCCTTCCTGTAAAAAGTTAAAATTCTTACTGGCATGTTATTTTGGTCTCTGTGATGCCGTGAGGTGAAGAGTTTAGATTTAGATATTCTGATTGTGATAGTTTGTATCTCAGCTTAAGGAGACACAGGCCATGAGTCAGAAAGCTTTTCTGCTCCTGTGTAAACAGCTGCGGCCCAAAGGGGCAGTTTCCACGATTGTGGGAAATGTGATTCAGGGGCCTCTTTAGCTGCTATGAGGAAAGACATCATAATTAGCTTAT
>NC_056743.1:1700526933-1700584433 GCF_019279795.1 Protopterus annectens | reverse complement strand
TGTCAAATGGCAAACCACACACTGGACCTTTCTCTCTGTGAATATTGGTGTTCCTCAGGGAGCTATACTTGGACATCTATTGTACAATATATTCACTAATTCTACCATCATTCAGTATGCCAGAGATTTTAAACTCATTTGCTTAGCTCTTTCTTTAAATGATCTTCAATCAAGCACTCAAGTTTCATACTCTGATCATTGGTTACAACAATTTAACCTAATACTCAGTGTTAAAAAGACTAAGGTTATTCGCATCCTGCCCAAAACCTCATCTCCTGACCATCTAATTTTGCTGTACTATCCTAAGAGTATATAACATAGACATTGTCTCAGATTCCAATTTAGGAAGAGACTCCATTGACAATAATCTTCAATTTGATCTACATATTAACACTATTAAAAAAATACTTCATAAACTAGGAGTCTTCTACAATGTCAAATATTACCTAACTGAACATGCAAGAAAAATCTGCTGCCACTGCCTGTCTGCTTCCTAGTCTACTTTATGTAGCTCCATTATTCACCAATCTACACTCCTGTCAGCTATACAGACTGCAACAATGTTACTGTAAAATAGCAAAAATTGTTATTGTCCTCCCCAGTAGGGCACACCATTACAATGTTGTGTAAGTACACTGACCATAATAGTAGATGCTTGAATGATCAGTGCTGCAGTAGCCTTAGTCCTTCAGAGCTTTTCATGCCAACAAAGACAGGGGAAATGCTAGGAACAAAAAAAGTGTCCACTCCATGCTATGAATAACACATCCAAATTCAGAGAGATGGAGGGTGGGAGTGGCTACTGCAGCAGTGATCATTTGAACATATATGTTATAGTACGTTTACTCACATAACTGTACTATGTTCTTCATATTGATTAGTGGTGCAGTAAATTACCCTAGCTTACTACATTTGAGAGATGGAAAGAGAATGGTCCAGGAGACCCTTTATTATAGTCCAAGCAAAGCCTGATCTAGACCTAGAGAAGGACTCAGGCTTGCAATGCCTTGTAAACTTATGTATCATGTACCTAGTTGCTGCTTCTAGAATACTTCTGGAATCTTCAAAAAGCAATAGATGAAACCAAAGCCCTGGTAGAGGGGGCCTTGCTCCTGCCTGGAATAGTTTTGTTGTGGTGACTTTAACAAAAGGTAATGGTATGAGTCAACCATTTGGAAATACTGTGTTTTGACACAGGTTGTCCCTTCTTAGCCTCACAATAAATGAATAACTGATCCAAAGAGCTGAAAAATTTAGTTCTGTTAAGATAGTACCTGAGCTGTCTGTGGACATACAAGGTATATAGTATCCTTTCTCACTCATTTTTAGGTTCAGGAAAGGAAATGGGGGAGAAGGATAGTTTGGCTTAAAGTAAACTTGGATACCACTGTGTCATGAAAGAGGGATTAGTTCTCAAAGAAACTCCATCTCTGTGAAAAATGAGATAGGGTAACTCACCATAACAGCTTGCAAATCAGCTACTCTTTTTGCAGAGGTCACAACAATCAGTAAAACAGTTTTCCATGTTAAGAACCTCAAGTTAGCTAGACTAGCTGATTCAAACAAAGCAAGTACTAGCTGCTTTTGATGTAGGGGTTAGCATTGTCACCTCACAGCAAAAGGTTCTCCAGTTTGATTCTTGGCTGGTGTGCCTCCTGTTTAGAGTCTGCATGTCCTCCCTACATTCGCTTGGGTTTCCATTGGATGCTCCAGTTTTCTCCCACATTCCAAAGACATGCAGTAGGTGGATTGAACACTCTAAATTGGCCCTAGGTGTGACTATCTGCAGGTGAATGTGTGTGGTGCACCCTCCAATGGGGGGTTGGGCCTTAGGCTAGCAAACTGAGCCCGTAAAACCTGTAACTGCTACAGAAACAACCAACACTGAAAGATGCTTGTTGCCCAACATTTCACATGGTGCATAAACAGGAAAGAGAGCTTAGCTGCTTTAACATAAAATTAAGATCCCAAGAAGGGGCCACTGATTTTCTTGGAGGCTTCTTATGCAAAACATCTTTCAAAAACATTTTGACATGAGAATGCATTGAAAAAGGAGGATCCAAGGTCAGACACGCTGAAATGGCCAATAAATGAATGTTGATGGAGGAGTAAGAAAGACCATAGGATAGTAACTCAAATATTGTAAAATCAGGGAAACACCAGCCCTGAATGGATGTTGGTTATTTTACTGGCACTGACTAGAAAACCTTTTTCATTTGATAATATATGATTTTCAAGTAGCAGGCTTTTTTGCTTCTATTAGTATATTCTGTGCATCTTCATTAAATAGGTGCCTAAAGGGAATCAAGACCCTATCATTCAGGTAGTCATTCTGCTGGAGAGACAGGTATGTATTCCAGAGACTACCCCTTCTCTGGAACAGGCTCCCCATCCATGTGAAGCAGAGTTCCTCCCTAACCCAATTCAAGTGTAACTTGGAGAATTGGATAGGGAACAGGAAATTCATCCCTGGCTTGACATCTTTCTTTCTAATGGGGACAGGCAACATGTAAATGTTTCATCTCCCAGGCCCCTGCTTGTAAATGCTTCATCTCCCAAACCCTTGCTTACACTTATCAAGGGTATCAGAACTTGTCAGAGATTTGGGATACATGGCTAGGCTTAAAAAGGCCCTTGTGGTCATTAGCCTAGTAAACACCTATGAAACTGATTGAGGTTAAGGTGTATCAAACACCTCTGATCTTGTGTCAATAGATCCATTCTATGAGGAAACTTGTAGTAATTGCCTTAGCCATTTCCAAAAGAAGGGAGAAACACTGCCACCTGGGCCAGAAGGGAGTAACACAGTAATCTTGCGGGATTCCTTCCGAATCTTCAGAAGTTGCTTGGATGTTAGAGGAAAAGGTGTAAAAGTATACAGGAATGTTCCTGTCCAAGGAAAGGAAAATACAGCTGTCTTTCAGGCCTTTTTTTATGGAGTCCTGGAGCAGAATCTTGCCAGCTGATTATTCAGAGATTAGGCAAATAGATCTACTTGTTGAACTCCCCACATATAGATCAAATCTTGGAAGACCCCCTGATCTAATTTCCATTCATGAGGATCTGCACCTGTCCTGCTCAGCTTGTTTGCTGTACAGTTTTACTCTGACGGAATGTAGGATGCCTGTAGATGAGATTGTGTTGGGAAGCAGATATGGCTAGTGTCCAAAGAGGGTACGATGTGGTTCCTACTTGCTAGTTGATATACCACTTGACTGTGGTATTGTCTGTAACAAGTTAAAGAGGTCCAGGGGACCAGAGATGATTGACAGAGTTGAGTGCCTTAATCAGGGCAAGCATTTCTTTTATATTTATGTACTTGAATCTGTCCTTAGTGTCCCATGCACCTTGCACTTTTATCCCTCCTGGAACTACACCCCCAAAAAAGTGTAAGGTGTCTGTTATGACTGACTGCTTTTGAGAAAGGAGGGAGAAGTGGAGGCCTGGGTTTAGGGAAATTTGTTCTCTACACCAAGTGATTTCTCTTCTGACAAACCCCAGCACAGGGATTTGAAAAGACAAATGGTGTTGGTGCTGAGACCAAAGAGACTTCAGATGTCGCTGTATCTTTTTCATGTGGAGTCCTGCCACAGGTGTCATGAGAATCATAGATGGCATGAGACCCAAAATCCTGATGTATTCCCTTGCAGTGACCCAAGTCAAGTGGAAAACCTTATAAATAGATCTAGATATAGATCTATTTTTTCCTGTAGAAAAAAAGTTCATTGAAATGAGGTGTCTATCTGCCACCCCAGGAATACAATCCTGTGTGAAGAGTCAAAAAGACTTTTGAATGCTCTCATCGAATCCCAACTTATGTAAGAGGTCTTTCACCCACTTGAGAGATTCACGAGACTTAACTCTGGAGAGGTAAGAAAGTCATCTAAATGTGGAAAAATGCAGATACCCTGTAACTTGCAATGAGCTATAACTGGAGTTAGACACCTTGTGAACACTCATGGTGCAGTGGATAGTCCAAAGGGTAAGACAGATAAGTGATAATAGAATTCAGACACAGAAAACCTTAAGAAATGCCTGACGTCTGGATAAATAGGATTGTGATGATAAGCATCTTTTAAATATAATATTACCAGGAAATTTACATGAGGAAGATGAGGTAACAGGCTATGAAGTGACAGCATTTTGAACTTGGGCACTATCACTAACAGATTTTGAAAGAAAGATCCAGAACTGGTTTCCAAGTATATTCTTTCTTCTTTTGACACTAAAAACATCCTTGAATAAAAGCCTTTCCCAATCTGTAATGAAGAAACTGGTTCTATCATTCCCTGAGATAGCATGTGTTGAAGGACGTGTAAAAATAAAGGAATCTGGTATAGTTGCTGAGGAATTGCCCCCTGGAAAGGAGGGATTCCCTTCCACTGCCATCTATAACCCTGATGCATGTTCTTCAGAACCCATTTGTCTGAAACTATCTGTTGCCAAAGAGAAAAGTGGAGATTCAGACTTTCTGGAGGGGAAAAGGGACTTTCAGGGTAGTAGGTGAGGACAAGAGCCCTTAAATAGTCATTCTATCTTGTTGGACTGTCTTTGATTTTTGGGAGGTTCCTGAATTCTTTTTGGACACCCCTCACTTTCTTCTTATATGTCTGTTTACACACATTTTGGTGAGAATGTTTTTTTTTTTTTTTTTTTTTTTATTGAAATCGGATTAAGAGTTAGAGAATCTCTTAGAAAAACTGGAAAAGGAGGTCTGAAAAATCTTTCCCCTGTATCAGTTTACCCCTTCCATCATACTTTTTGATAATTTCTGCCGCACAGGAACCAAAAACTAAATCTTTATCCAAAGTAGAATTTAAAACCTCATTTTTCACATCATCTGGGAGGTTCTGAGAATGCAACCCGGCAAACCTCCTTAAAATAGTACTAGTGGCCATATTGCGGGAAGAAGTATTAAATGAGTCACACACACATTATAAACAATGAGTAATTACCTGTAAAATGGAAGAAACTCAGGTATTTAAAGCAGATTTTTCCTCGCAAGATGAAACTGCAGAGAAAACATTCCTCATACTTTCATAATTAGTGAGAAATGTTAACATTTGTGCTTGACAATTCAATTAAAATTCCAAAAATCAAAGTTGCAGAAGCAAAAGCATTTTCCCCTGCTTATCAGTGATGCTCCCCATCCTTATCTGAAAGGGTAGGATTAGAATTAACCAATGTTTAGCAGCAGTAGGGTTAATTCATTAAAGCTATGCATAGTTGCTGGATCAGGTTTGGGATGAGTGTATAAAGACTTTAAAGACTGAGAAACTTTATATGTTCTTGCTGCCTTTTTTGGGGGCAGCAGGCTGACTATTAAAAAAAAAGTAACACACAACATCCTCCAAAGCTGATAGAACTAGAGGAATGGGTGCAGGTTTTGGAAATTCCTTCTCTAATATCTCAATGGACTGTGAATCCTAAGTGTTGTCCCATTGAAAACACTGGCACATTCTGGAAATAGTCTCAGAAAAAGAGAAACCTCCCACAGGGAGTATCAGAAACTGAGTTTTCTTCTGAGTCTGAATCAGAACAGAAACCCCTGCAATGTCTCTTCATCTTCTTGTCCAGATTTGGAATCTTGAGTCTCTTCAGGAAGAGAGAAATTCCTCTTTCTTTTACCAGAAATTACCTTATAAGTAGGATCAACAGCCTGAATTAAACCCTGAGCCAGACCTATTAAGCTACTCTTGTCTAAGGAAATCTGAGGAGGAGTAGATACATGTGTAGTTTTCTTTTTCTTTTAGACAGGAAAAATGGGGCTGACAGTGTTATTAATGGTAGTAGTAGGTTCCCCAGGGATGGGCACAACATTATGACCAAACAGGGAATGCTTCCCTGTTCCCTTTCCCAGGACTGAAAAGTGTGGCTCTTCCTTGCCCACTGCGAGGATCCCAACAGCTGCAGAGGAAGCATCAAACCCCCAGTCCATAGTGGCTGCAGGAGCTACACCAGAGGGATCCAGGGTAAAAGATGAATAGTCTGAGGATCCAGTTTTGGCCACAGCAGAGTCCCCCACTTGCGGCTTCAGCAATTTGATAACCTAATGTAGTGGCAAAGGCAGTTTTTTTAACTTTTCTATTTGTGGCTGAAAGGATTGACAGTGGGACTGGAAGATTGTTCCATGGTCAAGCCGAAAATGGTGTATTTTTTCCTGGGAAAACAACAGCATAAGGCAGTAAAAATTTGATATCTTTAAAAATAACTTTTTCACACAAAAATACTGTAAAAATCACTTGAAGACACTTTGTCATCCCTAAAAAGTAAAATAAATACATTTTCCATAGAAAAAAATGGTTTTCAACTACTTTAAAACAACCTTTAAACTGATAGGAAAAAAGTGTGCTCCTATTTAAAGGTACAGTAAAATTTATTTATTTATTTATTTATTTATTGCAGTTGGTTTACCAGGATAGTCCATTGGGCCATTTAAGAACCCGTTTTCAATGGAGTCCTGGGGAGAAAAGCTCCAAAAAAGAAAATCAATTTACAAAAACATTGACAGTAAATATATAGGTACATACTATAAGAGAACATAAGCAAAAACATAAATGTACTTAACATTTGTCAGTGACAATCTTGGTACATGCAACGAAGGAATAAAAGCAAAACATAAAAGCATTTTAATGAATGAGCATAGTAGATGAATAGAGTAGAATGTTAGTACAGGGAAAGGTAGAGTTGGTTATGTGGGGTGGGTACAAGAGCATTCCCATTGAGATTCTAGGTGTAAGAAAAGTGATTTCTTGAAGGTGGAGTGGTTAGAGGTAGTGCGGATGTTTGGAGGTAGGGAATTCCAGAGGCGAGCAAGACAGAAGGAAAGGAGGTTTTGCCTGGGGATGATTTGGTTTGTGGACCTCTAGAAGATTTTGATTATTAGACCTTAGAACTCTATTTGGATGGTGCATTTTAAAGGCAGAGGAGAGGGAGGGACAGTTGGAGGGGTTTAGAATAAGGTTGTGGGCTAGAGTTAGTTGAGTATAAGCAAGATAGTTGGGAAGTTCTAACCATTTTAGTTTATGGAGGGAGAGACAGTGGTGAGTGGAAGACTTATGGGTGGTAGCGAATCTAGCTATTTTGTTATAGCAAGAGGTGAGCTGTTTTTTGAAGGAGCACTGAATATTAGTAAGAAGTGGGGCACCATAGAGGAGGGAGGGAATGAGGAAGGAAGAAGCTAGAGTGATTTTAGTGGTAGGTGTGAGGTAGGCGTTTTGTCTGTATAGCATACCAAGTTTTTGGTGTGTTTTTTTGATGTTCTTTTGTAGGTGGGAACTAAATTTTAGTTGGTTGTCAATGTGGACCCCAAGAAGTTTGGTCTCTGACACTATTTCAAGAGGAGAGTTATTTTGACTGGTAACTAAGAGTGAGTTTATGTTGGGGAGGGAGTTTAGAGGAGTAAATAACATTAATTTGGTCTTTGTGGCATTGAGAGCTAGATGATTGCAAAGCATCCATTGCTCAGTGGAAGAGAAGGCGTCTTGAGTAAGTTTTTGTAGGATGGAGATAGAAGAGGCGGAGCAGATGATAGTGGAGTCATCTGCATATTGGATAATGCTAGAGAAAGGGATAGATTTGTGGAAGTCATTAATAAAGATGTTGAATAGAAGAGGGCCCAGTATAGAGCCTTGTGGGACTCGGTGGGGGTGCTTAGGAAGGAGGAAGTTGCTTTTCCATTTTACAGCTTGATTTCTGTCTGATAGATAACTAGAGAACCAGTTCAGAGAGGAGGAGGATAGGTAGAGTTTGGAGAGTTTAGTTAAGAGCAGGCTGTGAGAGATAGTATCGAAGGCTTTGGAAAGATCAAGGAGTAAGGTGGAAACAATTTGTCCAGAGTCTCGGGCTTTATTTACTATTTCAAGGAAAGAGAGAAGGGCAGTCATGGTACTATGATTAGGTCTGAAGCCATGCTGTGTGGGGGTTATGAGGTTGTTATCTAGGAGATGAGGAAGGAGTTGGATTTGCACACATTTCTCAAGGATTTTTGAAATGGGGGACAGGATGGCTATGGGTCTAAAATTGGTAGTGTTATTATTGTTACCTCCTTTGTGTAATGGTATAATAAAGGCTTGTTTCCAAATTTGGGGAACTGTGCCTTCTAGTAGGGAGCGGTTGATTAGGATGCTAATAGGGTAGGCCAGACTTTCGGCAGCAATGTTAAGAAAGTAGGAAGGGATATTATCAGGAGCATTGGTACATGGTTTTAATTTCTGGAGGAGTTTTTTAATAGTAGTTGTAGGAATGGGATTTAAAGTGAAGATAGTGCAGTCGGGTGGTGTTGAATTTTGGGGTTGTATGGGTGAGGATAGAATTTGTGTGGAAGAGGAGGTAGAGGAATTAGTGGGTTGGGAGGAGGTAGAGAATGAGGAGGTTAGTTTTGAAATAGAGTCAATAAAGAAGGAGTTAAATTGTGTGGCTAAATCTAGTTCTGGAGCATTTGGATCAGGGAAGGAGTATCTGGTTTGCTGGGGTGGAGGAGAGTGGAGATTCCTTTCCAGAATTTTTGAGGGTTGCTTTTGTTATGGTTTTGGAGTGTGGAGAAATAGTTTTTTCGATCAGAATAGATAAGTTTTTTAGCTTTATTGCGGAGCAGTTTGTATTCGTTGAGGAGTGGGGTTGTCTTGTGTTTTTGGTAGCGTGCCCACACTTTGTCTCTTTGTCTCATGAGAGATAGAGTAGTTTTAGATAGCCAAGGGGCTGATTTAGTATTTATTCTCTTAGTCTGTAGGGGAGCTTGAGAGTCAAGTAATTTTAGGAATGTCGAGTTGAAGTATGAGACTGCATTGTCTAGAGGTAATGTTTTTAGACAAGCCCAGTTTACTGCTTTAAGTGAGTTTGAAAAAGTTATAGGGTTAAAGTTTTTCTGGTTGCGGATAGTAATGAAGTTGTGGGTCCGTTGAAGGGTAGTTGAAAGTCGGTGGGTAAAGGTGGGTAAGTGGTCACCTAGTGGGTCGGGAAGGATGCCACTTTTGGTGAAGTAGTGGGGGTGGGAGACTAGGATCCAGTCCAGTATACTCCCATCAGAGGGGTTTTTGGCTGGGTAAGTAGGCAAGTTGATCAGTTGTGAAAAGTGGTAGAGGTTAATATTAGTGTTGTTCAAGGAGCTTGGATAAGGGCCCAGTTAATGTTTACGTCTCCTAGGATTATGGTTTCATTACTAATGTTACTGGATAGCCAAGAAAGGATAAGTTCAAGTGTAGGAATATTGTCACCTGGAGGGATATAGATGGAAGCTATACATATTTGTTTGTGGTTATTGATTTGAGATGTGGTAAGGAGAAGTTCAGCGTGGTTGAAGTGTGGGATAGGTTTGTTGTAGGGGAAACTACTATGGAAGAGGAATATATAAGGGCTACTCCTCCGCCTTTTTGAGAGGTCTGTCTTTTCTTATGATTGAGTAGTTTGGAGGAACTATTTCAGAGTCCCTAATATGTGGTTTCAACCAGGTTTCAGAAATAGTTAAAAGTCAGGTTTGTTGTGTAAAAGCCAGGCATGAAGGTTGGGGACTTTCTTAATGATACTTTGTGAGTTTAAGGAAGTGAATAGTAAAGATTTAGTTGTGGTGGTTATATTGGCAGGGCCTGGGTTGGGATGGATGTCACCTGATAAGAGAGTACTGATCAGGTGTTGTATGTAGTAGTTTAGGTTAATGGACAGCAGGGTTGTGAGATTGGGGTTTATTGTGAGATGTAGGGATTTGCTAGTTCCTATAGGGATTGGGAATGTGTGATGGGGGATAAGTTTGAAACGAAAAAGATGAAGGTTGTCTGAGTGATAAAGATAGGAAGAAATGTGGGAGTAAGATTGTAGTGAAGGTGAATTGTGGTGGTTAGTTATATGAAAGGAATGGGAGTTAGAGTTTATAGTAGGCTGGGAGAGATGGTATAAGTAAGATAAGGAGAGGAGAAGCAATAGTGAAGGAAAGATGGAGGGGTATCTAGAGAGCATGTTGTGAAAGGTGACAGAAGGGCAGTGAAAGGATATTGGTGTTGGTGTAAGGGAGAAAGAGTTATATAGAGAGAGTATATTATATATTAGAACTGAAAGACAGTAGTATTGGATATAGAGGGGTGTGGTCTAGAAGAGGGAAAGGAGTAGGATTGGTTAATTAGTTGAGAATGGGGATGAGAAAGAAAGTTAGTTTTGGTGGGAAAAAAGGAAGGTGTGTTCAGAGGACTGAGTACTGATTGGAGTAGAATGGAAGTGGGAGTGGTATGTTGGAGGGATAAATGTAGATGTGCTGGGGGCGGGTGGGATTTGGGGGCAGGGTAGGGGAGCGGAGTGAGCCCGCAGGGCGAACGGAGCGGGTTGAGCCCAAGAGCAGAAGAGGAGCGAGAGACTATCAGAGAGCAATATAAGTAAGTGTAAGTAGTAGAAGGTGATGTGGAGTGGGTCTGGACAAAGTGTAAGGAGTGGGGTAAAGATATGGATGAGGGAGTAGTTAGGGTCAGTTCTATTCTGGCACAAGGAGAGTTGTGAGTTAAGCCCTAAGCTCAGAAAGAACAGAGAAGGGGTGTTCACTAGTGGAGTATGCAGGAATGCAAGGTACACCAGTATAATACCTGGGGTAATGGGATGGAAGGAGAGGGGAGTAATGATAGCAAGGAGCAGAGGGAGGTATGGAAGATGGAGGAGTATGGTAGAGTGGGGTTTGGCTGCTGGCAATCCTGACAGGGAGTATACTGCTACTGCTAGGAGAGCAAGAGTACAGTAGTACTGGCTTAGCAGATGTCACGTGCTTTACGTTCTTATAGAGTCTTTGGGTTTACTTGTCTTCAAAGGGAGCTGTAGCAGGAGAGTATTCCTTGGAACTTTGGTAATAGGGTGTACGGCCCTAGTTAGGTACAAAATATCCACCCAGGTAAGAGCACAGGGGGAAAAGATTCAGGGCGCAAAAGCTGGAGGAGAGAAAAGATGGAGAACAAAACACAGTTAGTAACAATTAAAATGCATTTATCAACAATGACTGTATCTACTACTATAGCTCTGTAGGAAGGAGGCTATTTAGTGTATGTTACACTGGTGTATTTGTACAATTTGGGAAGGCAGTTGATTAGCGAAAAACATTTATATACAGTCACTAACTGCTAACAGCTAACATACAGCCATTGAACCAAAGTGGTGAAAACATCCCATAATAATGACTAAACAGCCTTCAGACAACTGGTAAAAAGCAGTCGCAAGTGTAACAAATATTTTACAAGTCAGTCGATATCAAATACTTAACAAAGCAGCTTTTAAGAAAGGATAAAGCCTAGAGTTTACTATGCAGCCTTAGGACTAACAAAATTCAAGGGAGCAGAGATAGCGTTTTGCCTGGGAAGGCAGTCGCTGATTGAATAATACATTTAAGGACAAAAGCAAGGCAGATAACATACAGCCAATGAAACAAAATGGAAAAAACATCCCATAGTAATAACTAAATAAGCCTTCAGACAGCTGATAAGGCAGTCGCAAGTGTAAAAAAACAATTATAAGTCTGTCGCTTATTTCACATTTATCAAAGCAGCTAACATACAGCCAGAGAAACAGAATGGTAAAAGCATCCCATAGTAATACCAGAATCGGCCTTCAGACAACTGTGGCAGTCCATTGAAACACAAACTCTTTGCTTAAAAGTAACTTTCCTAAGCAGGAAAGTACAATAAAACAATACATTTTAACGTGGAAGTGGAAGTTTTTCCTCAAAGGGAACTTATCTTCCCAGCAAAAGAACAGCACAAGCCAACCTTCGATCCTCAAAAGCCTGTAGAGGAGCGCTCTCTTCAATGTCAGGAAAGCTGTTAAGAGCTTGGTGCTGAAACCTGTCTTTTTAGTCAGCTTACTTCAATGACTAATGGTTGGGGGCATAGAAGGTGCCCTGAAGCTTTGGAAGTTGTTATGTCCATGGCAGGATCTAATCCATATAGCTAAGGCTACTGCAGCACTGGTCAATGTGATGAACATCTGAATTAGTTGGAGCTTCCTAATTATGTCAAATATGCCCATCTAAAATTCACCCATGTTATTCTCTACTAGTACTCAAAATGCCTGCCCTTAGCACCACTGCTCAACTGGTACTCCCTCACCAGAGAGCTATGTTAATTCCTTGCCTATCAAGCCAAATCTCATAACTGGCATGAATATGCAGTCTATTTCCATAATGTGGCTAAACTCTGGAGCCTGACTCTTATTTTTCTCAGACAAATTGAGAACTCTTCTACTTTTAAAAAGTACCTGCACTTCCACGTTCTCAAAATGTGGCTATACCACTGTTCGACAGCACCTGGGTAGTCACAACCTCCAAGCCCATGTTTCCCTAAAACTCAGCTCTACTACACTTCTACAAGACTCTTTGTGAGCAGCAAATCTTGCTAGAGCTCCATTTGTGCCTGACAGAGAGTGCTTCTTAAACAATCTGAATTACAGAGCTACATAAGTATATTTTTTGCACTTTGCTCAGTGTTTCTTATCAGCACTGCACTGGTTGTATTTATTTGCTTATCAGTACTGCATTGTTTTTATTTATTTGTGTAACAGTCTTGCACTAGTTTACTGCACTGTTTTTATTTATTTGTTTGACTGAATTATTTCCTTTTCTGTGTCTCCATTTATATATTTGCTGATCTCTGGTTGAATTTTTGTTTTCTCCCCACCCTCCCACTCTGTTGCTGTTGTGTTCTTATACTTTGTGTTTTTTTTCTGTTACCTGCCCCTACTGTAAATTTGATAAGGGTCACTCCTTCCAGTAGAAGCAACCACAAACGACCAGCAAAATGCGATGGTAAACCCAGATAATGGAAAATCCTTTATTATCAAGACCACATATCTGAAAATATGTCAAATTATTTAACCAGACCGGTTTTGGCCTCACAGCCTTTTTCAATGGTAAACAAAAAAGTTAGAAAATGAACTGGTACTAGTTCCATTTATAGTCCTCCCTGCTATACATCAAAATATTGGTATAGCCCAACCTAATGGTTGGTATGTACAAATACATATGGAAAACAAAAGTAAATGAATAATTCATAGAAAAGAGAGTATATAGTAATGATAAAATGTGATGTTAATCCATAACACTATTAAAAAAAGTGTAAATGGAATATGGACAATAGTTATTATAATACTAGTTCATCATAATTTGTATTCATACTCCAACATAAAGCCTCAAATGTAGCCTAATTATAGATTAAGAGAGGACACAACTGGACAAATATGTCCAATAATAACAATAATTATATAATAAAATGATTTTATAATTACGTCTCAGCGCTGAAATATAAATTTAGTCATCCTAGTCACTAAGACTACGCAATTGCCAAAATCATGAATTATATAAAAAAACAAACAAACAAACATAAGAAATGCAGACATAAAGAAAAAGCAACATAAAATAATATGCTGCATATATCAATATAAACAAATGTACCAAAAGACAGACAAAAGATTCTGTTATAGATGGTCATTCAAGTCTGGCGGAAAAAGTGCCCCAAGGTTGGTAATCCAATATTGTTCCTTTTTATTCAAAATACACTGCCAAACCTGCTAATGGCTATGATCCCCTACAATTTTGTCAGTAACCATGAACTTAAATTGTGCATTGGAATGTTTGATGGTGTGTCTATACAAGGCATTAGTTTCTTTTTTATTTCGGATGTCACACTTATGTTCTGTCATACGTCAGTTTGACCCACATAAAATGATTGACACTGACATGTAGCTAAGTATATAACCCATGTAGTGCTGCAATTAGCAAAAACCCTGGTCTGGTAAACACATTTAGTGTTGGCACTAGAGAATTCCTTCAGTGTATAGACCTGGGAACATGAGCTGCAATGGCCACAAGGAAAAGTTCCTATAAGTCTATCCCCTGTTAAGGTAGTCTGTTAATAGATAGCGCCTCCTCCTTCCTTGTGTTTATAGTGGGAAAACAACCCCCCCCCCCTAGAGTTTTACCCCTTCTAAAAGACATATGACATGTTGTGCCTAATAATGTTCTTAATTCATCATGTGCCATCAGTATATTCCAATTGGAATTCAAAATATCCCTGACCAGCTGATGATTCCTGCCATATGTAGTGACAAACCTTATTGTGGAATCCTGATCCTTGTTATCCAATTTCTTATATTGTAATAATGTTTGTCTATCCAGTGTGTTACTCCAGTCTCTGGCCAAAGAGATATCCCTCATTTTGTATCCCCTATGTTTAAACCTACAACATAAGTCATTCCTAGCTATTTGGAAATCCTCCACCGATGAGTATATGCGTTAGGAATGGAACCAGGCTCTTCATCAATCTTCAATGATGTTTGTTAAAATTTTGGCAGCATACTATGAAAGAATGGTGGATATATGCTTAACAGAGGTTAAAGGGTCCTGTGAAGAGTGCAAACGTTTTGAATCACAACCTATATTTACTACCTTGGTTAAAAAATTATCTAAGGATTTGGCATCTTTTGACCAACTGACTAAGGACCGTAAAATCCGCAAGTTCAATAGGGATTGCACTGACTATCAAAGGGGTCGCCCTTTTGATACATCTAAAATAGTTAGATTCAATGATACCAGTCACAAAACACCTGGTATAAAACCCAGAAAGAGACCTAGATATATTTTAAAACCCACTGATGCATCCTTTGCCAGTACATTTGGTGATGAATCATCATACACGGATAATGATGGTAGCTACAATCGGGAATCACCAAAGAGTAAAAAACCCAATACTAAAACCCCTTTAGATATACACCAAGGCAACGAGGGGGTCGCAAGCACAAACGCAGTAAACAATTCCATGGAGAACCTGATACGAACATTGTTGAAATAGCTCCGGATGGCTTTGATAATGTCTTATATTTATCTGATGTACCATTAACAGATACACAAACTATATTATTGAATAAAGGCCTTGGTTTCATTCCGGGTTTCTTTAGTGATGAATATAGTATAGTAAATGATGTATTGTCATTTTGTCGTAATCTGAATCTTAAATTGTTAATTTCAGGTAACATCTCTCAAAGATCTTCAGAGTTTAGATTTTTGAAATCGGATTTCCAACCACCCATGAATAAATATGTCTCCATATTCCAACAGTCAGTCATTAAGGACTTACATTTTCACCATCATGAATCAAGCATTGTAGGCCAAAATATTTCTGCCATGGAAAAAACTGCTCCGGAAGAACTTAGGCACAACCGTGACATCGCTATTTTGCCTGCAGATAAGGGGTGTGCTGTTGTAGTCATGAACACTGGGGATTATCTTAATGAGGGCAAAAGACAATTGGCAAATCGTAGATGTTATATGCAGATGTTTACAGATCCTACATTGGTATATAAGAAGGAAATCGATTCCTTCTTACAAACAGCAGAGGAACAAAGTATTATAACAACCAATACAGTTAAACATCTCACTGTTAAGGATCCACAAAAACAGATCTTATATCTTCTGCCCAAAATACATAAATCTATTACAAAACCCCCCGGTAGGCCTATAGTCTCGGGCATCAGTTCGTTAACCGAACCACTCTCTGCTTTTCTTGCACACTATCTTAAGCCATTATTGTCATCAGTCAGGGCCAGATTGAAAGACACGACACATTTCCTTCAAATTATAGCAGATACCCAACTTGAACAGGATTGGCTTATGTGTACATAGACGTGAAATCTTTATACACAAGTATTCCACATTGGGCTGGGCTGCAATCATTACAATACTGGTTGGAAAAATCTGAAATGTACCCAGCAGGTTTTAACACACTTCTGATCTGCATGGCAGAACATGTACTAACTAAGAATGTCTTTTATTTCCATGGCAAGTGTTTTTTGCAGCTCCAAGGTACGGCGATGGGAGCTTCTTTTGCTCCTATTTACGCTGACCTTTTTATGGCCTATTTTGAGGAGTGCTTAATTTATGACTCATCACATAATATCTATATTGTTGAAATGGACATCTGGAGATGATATTTAGATGATTGTTGGAGGGTGTGGAAGGCAGACATTATATATTTACAGGAATTCACTCAGTATTTGAATGACAATGCATGGGGTATTGAGTTGACGGTAACATACTATTATAACACCATCAACTTTTTAGATGTTACAGTTTACCATAATGAGGACCACACCTTAAGTACGAAAGTATTTCGCAAATACCCTCAATACAACACTTTGTTACATGCATCTAGTATGCACCCTTACCACACCATCCGCAACATACCAAAATCACAATTCATGCGTATGCTCATCGGTGGGGGATTTCCAAATAGCTAGCAATGACTTATGTTGTAGGTTTAAACATAGGGGATACAAAATGAGGGATATCTCTTTGGTCAGTGAATGGAGTAACACACTGGATAGACAAACATTATTACAATATAAGAAATTGGATAACAAGGATTAGGATTCCGCAATAAGGTTTGTCACTACATACGGCAGGAATCATCAGCTGGTCAGGGATATTTTGAATTCCAATTGGAATATACTGATGGCACATGATGAATTAAGAACATTATTAGGCACAACATGTCATATGTCTTTTAGAAGGGGTAAAACTCTAGGGGGGTTGTTTTCCCACTATAAACACAAGGAAGGAGGAGGAGCTATCTATCAACAGACTACCTTAACAGGGGATAGACTTATAGGAACTTTTCCTTGTGGCCATTGCAGCTCATGTTCCCAGGTCTATACACTGAAGGAATTCTCTAGTGCCAACACTAATCCTGTTTACCAGACCAGGGTTTTTGCTAATTGCAGCACTACATGGGTTATATACTTAGCTACATGTCAGTGTCAATCATTTTATGTGGGTCAAACATCTAGATCCTTCCGAATACGTATGACAGAACATAAGAGTGACATCAGAAATAAAAAAGAAACTAATGCCTTGTATAGACACACCATCAAACATTCTAATGCACAATTTAAGTTCATAGTTATTGACAAAATTGTAGGGGATAGTAGCCATCAGCAGGGTTAGCACTCTATTTTGAATAAAAAGGAACAATATTGGATTACCAACCTTGGGGCACTTTTTCCACCAGTCTTGAATGACCATCTATAACAGAATCTTTTGTCTGTCTTTTGGTACATTTGTTTATATTGATATATGCAGCATATTATCTCCAGACTAACAAGCTATTGCCCCAGTCGTACCTAGGCCTCTCTCAGCCTCCGCCTAACCCAAAAACCAAAGAACACCCTATTCTAGCCCTCCTTCTCTGGCTGTTCTAATCTTACCTTGTTAAATAATTTAATATTTCTTGTTTTCTCTTATTTGGTCTGTAAGCACCAGTGTATTTAACTGTACTCACTTGTTATAGGTTTATTATTGTATATGTATTAACCAGTATATTATCTTGTGTAACAACATCAATGTTTTTGTTAATCTAACTATGACCTTGGAGCTTTTCTCCCCGGGCCTCCACTGAAAATGGACATGTATCCAGTTGGACTAGCCCGGTCAACAAATGTAAAATAAAAAAAATAAAATAAATATGTTGCTTTTTCTTTATGTCTGCATTTCTTATGTTTGTTTTTTTTTTTTATATAATTCATGATTTTGGCAATTGTGTAGTCTTAGTGACTAGGATGACTAAATTTATATTTCAGCGCTGAGACGTAAGTATAAAATCATTTTATATATAATTATTGTTATTATTGGACTTATTTGTCCAGTTGTGTCCTCTCCTAATCTATAATTAGGCTACATTTGAGGCTTTATGTTGGAGTATGAATACAAATTATGATGAACTAGTATTATAATAACTATTGTCCATATTCCATTTACACTTTTTTTAATAGTGTTATGGATTAACATCACATTTTATCATTACTATATACTCTCTTTTCTATGAATTATTCATTTACTTTTGTTTTCCATATGTATTTGTACATCCCAACCGTTGGGCTATAACAATATTTTGATGTATAGCAGGGAGGACTATAAATGGAACTAGTACCAGTTCATTTTCTAACTTTTTTGTTTACCATTGAAAAATGATGTGAGGCCGAAACTAGTCTGGTTAAATAATTTGACATATTTTCAGATACGTGGTCTTGATAATAAAGGATTTTCCATTATCTGGGTTTACCATCGCATTTTGCTGGTCGTTTGTGGTTGCTTCTACTTGGTTTGACCGTGCATGCCGTCCTTGCGAAGCATTTCAGTCGCATCACTCCTTCCAGTCCCATCTCATTAGCTTATTCTATTGTACCTAATACAGAGATCATTTGGGAAGGTGAAATCCCTTAGTTCCTTAACTCTGAATTTCTTCTGTTCCTCCTCTCTCCCTTTCCACTTTACTAACCAAAAAAAGAAAAACACTTTATTCAGCTTCTTTTACTGTATTTGTGTTTCCTCCTCCTGCTCTATTAGTTCATCTTGCTTTTTCTACTACTCGCTGCAGCTTGTTCTCTAAAGTGTTCAATTGCGTCTTTTCTGTTGCATTTGTTACTGCTTGTGAATAGCCTGTTTAAAATGTAAGTGTTATTCTAAGCTCTTAGTTTTTGGTTTAAACACTTGGGCTTTAGGCTTACCCCTTAGCTCTCCCTGGCCTTCTCTCTCAGATTCTGAAAAATATGTATGGACAATTTCCTACAGTTTCTCCTGCCAGTCTGTTTGATATGGGCATCCTGAGACAGTCTACCAACTGCTTTATGTACACAGACAACCACCTACTTCTACCACCTAGGAACACAATTTGCAAGAAATGCAATTACATTAGGAACCTAGAGTCCTTGCTCTCTCCCTCATAAGTCAGTATGTCTGGCATTGGGAAGTTTGTCAACACAATCACTACACCTCAAACACCATCCACACCTACAGAACACACACCCACATATGTGGAGGTCCTCAACAAAAACAAACCCAAACAAAGGAGACCTCCCAGGCAAAAAGACACACAATCTCCTCAACCCTTCACACCACATACCACAAAAAGTTCACACACCTGTGTCTCACAGCCACTAAGGCTTACCCATAAGCCCAACATATTAGTCATAGGAGACTCCATTGTGAGACACATAGATGTGCCTCTCACCAGGCTGGCTAAGGAGAAAGTCATGGTTAGTTGTCTGTTGGGGGGCCAGAATCTGCCATACCACACACACTTAAGTCTCTCAATTAAATCTGTCATAGTCCATGTTGGTGTGAATCATTTGAGACATACCTCTCTGGACTATATGAAGAAGACATGATTGAACTTGCTGAATATGTGTCCCATGCAGGTATGTCCCTAGCCTTAAGCAGCATTCTACTGTCACCCAAAATGAAGCCTCAATAGAAACAGAAAATGATTAACTTTAAAAATTGGCTTAGTTTATGTTGTCATTCTAGGGAGATCCAGTACCTGACAGCCTGGAAAGATATGATCAACAGACTACGATGCTTTGCCAGAGATGGCCTGCATCTGTCTCACTTGGGCTTCAGGCTTCTGGCAAAGGCAGTTGTCTCCCCCATAGTGCATTTTTTAGAAAAAGTGATGAGGTTAAAACTACCAACATAAAAATTTAAACAAAACACAAATTAAAGGTCATGCTGCTAAATGCTAGGAGTCTAAACATGAAACTGCACTCATTGTAAACATTCTTAACCCTGGAAAATGCTGAGATCTGCACAGTCACAAAAATCTGGTTCAAAGCTGCGTAGAGCAACCCAGCCATACCTGGTTACTCATCCTGTCATATATTCAGACCTCAAAATGTGGGTAGTAAAGCCAAAGGAGGTGAAGTTTCAATATATATTAAAACATACACACCTCCAGGCTGGTCAAAGATTATGGCACACAGGAGACACTCCAGGTGCAGTTAACCATTGACAAGACCCCTATACAAATAATAGCTAGCTACTGGCCCCCAAATCTGACTCAAGATGCCCACTCCACCTATCTGGACCTCTTTGAATCTATCAAGATTAAACCCTTTACTCTGATCCTGGGTGACTTTAACTACCCAAACATAGACTGGAAGAACTACTCATGCCAGAACACAAATGCCCAGAGATCCCTCAATTTTATCAATGCAAATGCTTTGGAACAGCTAGTCAATATCCCCACAAGAGGTGATAATATCTTGGACTTGGTATTAACCAACATGAGCAACCACTGCAGCATCCCTGCAGTATTATCCTCCCTTGTAAGATCCGACCATAAAGCGGTCACATTCGAAGTCACCATCTCCCCCGACCTCCCTCTAGCTAGGGTCAAACAAAATACTTCTCCAAAGCTGATTACAGCCTACTGTGGGATGTTACAAACAGCTTCACAGCCCCCTCCCCCTCTCTAGGAACTGACACCAGTATCCAAAACTATACCAAATTACTATAAGAACAATTATATAGATGCATGGAATCAGGAATACCTGACAGGACTAAATCGCCATCCGCAAGGAAGAGTAAACCTGTCTGGTGGACATCTGCAATAAATAAACTCTATAACAAAAGAAAAAAATTGCTGTCCAGGACCAAGAAGGAGCAGGTGCCCAATTGGAAGCAATCTTTCCTTAGCCTAAACAAGCAAATAAGAGCACTAGTGAAATCCTCCAAAGCAACCTTTGAGCCCAAATTGGCCACATCTGCTAGAGACAATCATAAGGCCTTCTTCACATATGTTCATAATCTCAAAGGTAGTACCCAGATCTGTTCAGAACTGGTGGTCAAGGACACCACATATACAAATGCCATAGATATAGCAAACTTGCTGGCTGACAGATTCAATGAAAATTTCACCCCTCTGTCCCCCCATCAGTAAATAAGGACATTCCCAGTACCTGCCCCCTTCCCCTTATATCTAGGGATCAGGTCATCACTGCTCTCTCAAAGGCAAAAAATACAGCCTCCATGGGACCTGATAACATCCCACGCTGCATCCTACATGAACTCAGGCAGGAACTTGCAGCACCATTAGATGCCCTATTCAACCAACGCCTGAGTACTGGCTTTGTCCAGGCTGAGTGGAGGACAGCCACTGTCATCCCTTTACAGAAAGGTGGAGCGTCCACCAATCCAGGAAATTATAGACCCATCAGCCTAACTAGCCTGATCTGCAAGGCCATGGAATGGATTATCATGGACCTCATTAACAAGGATATTGGCAACCTCCAAAAACTCGATCCCACACAGTTTGGCTTCATCAAGGGGAGGTCATGTTTGATAAATTTGGTCGACTTTTTTGAGGCAGTCATCAAAGCCATGGTAAGGGGAAGACAGTGCACACTGCCTACCTTGACCTGGCCAAAGCCTTCAACACTATTCCCCACTTGGGCATAATAGATAAACTCTCTCAACTAGGCATCAATCCATATGTTACCAGATGGGTAGCTAAATGGCTCACTGATAGAACCCACCTAGTCAAAATAGGGGAAACCACCTCAAGCAGAAGACCCTTATCGACTGACGTACCCCAGGGTTCAGTCTTGGGGCCTCTGTTATTTGGGATATACTTTTTGGAAGTGCAGGCCAAAACCAGTGGGCTATGGCTGACCAAGTTTGCAGATGACTGCAATTGAGTGCTGTGGCATGGACATCCTCCAAGAGGGTCTCACTCAAACAAATGACTGGTGCCAGAAACATGGCCTCAAGCTGAATACAAAAAAATGCATCATCATCCCCTTTGGTGAGAGTGACATCCCTACAAACTATCACATTAATAACAATGTCCTAAGCATGCAGTCAGTTGTGAGGGATTTAGCACCCATGTTGATAGCAACCTGACTTTTGACCACTATGTTGCTTCCATTGTACAGAAAGCTTTCTGCATGGCCCACCTCATAAGTTAGGGTATATCATCCAGGGACAAGGAGATCATAACATCCCTGTATTCTTCTCTTATAAAGCCCATTATTGAGTACAACACCCCATTTGGCATGTACCTCGTAAAGCACATACAGCAGCTGGAGAGACCACAGAGTTTCCTCACCAGGAGAATCCAGGGCCTCAAAAATCTACAATACACAGATAGACTAAAAGACCTATCCCTCTACTCTGTTTCATACAGACTCCTCAGAGGTGACCTCTGTCTGGCATACAAGGCGGTCTCGGACCCCACCTTGATGGGACTGCTGCATATCCGCAAGTCAAGCTCCACTCGAGTTACACACAGCCTCAGCCTGGTCTGTGACATCAATAGGACTTGTTGGCAGGAGAGATTTGTGTCCCAGAGACTCCCCATCTGTGGAATAGACTCCATCTTCATGTCAAACAGTATACCTCTTTACCCCTTTTTAAGCACAACCTGGATAACTGGATGGGAAATTGAAAATACATCCCTAGGATTCCACCCATGTCCCTGCTGGTCAGTGGCATCGGGTGATGATTTTTCTATACATAGGCTATACTCTTGGCTAGGCTTATAAGGGCCTCAGGGCCAATAGCCTAGTAACTTCCTATGATTCTATGATCAGAAACTGGAACACATTTTGTATATATTGTGCATATCCTTGTGGCAGTCTTTTCTGCAGCAATCACCTTCATCCGCATTTTCATGAAACTGTACTACAAGAAGGCTCCCTTTAAGCACAGACTAGAACTCTTTTTGTATATATTGTGAATATCCTCCTTATTCTCTGTATCATATTAATACTAATGGATCTTTTGTCACCTTCTGTATAGTTGAATTAGTTTTACTATATATAGCTTTGCATGTAATTTTGCTATATATATGTTTGCATGTCAAAGCACTGTAGTATGTAGAAAGTAATACTGTTTACATTGCTGTTTACTGTGAATTCTCTTGGAATACCTATTGTATTACTACATGCGTAAACATGTTTTATGGAATGTCTGTTACTATTTGGTGTTTCAGAGCTTTTATACCTGGGCCTCCGCTGAAAAGGGATGCTGCATGGCCGAGCTGAACTTCCCAGTAATCAAATGGAAATTAATCAATCAGCCTCTCAATTAATAAAAACATTCTTATTGTTCAGAATATGCTTTGTGTTGCAAAACCTGTTGCACTATAAACTTTTTAAGAGAATTAGAATAATATTTAAGGAATATCCCTGGTGTCTAGTAGTCCCCCTGTATAACAGGTTTTGTTTGTTACTCTAGGGGAGTTGAGATGTATGGCAGCCACCATCCCCAACACATGCACACACACACACACACACACACACACACACACACACACACACACACACACACACACACACACACACACACACACACACACACACAAAGTCATAGATAGTTCCACACATACACAGACATCCAGTCAGCATCACATCTCCACATTTGATTGCACTTATAGACATACACACTCACCCAATACATATATGCATTCACACAACTACTCTAGCAATCCCCTAACTATTCCTCCATGTGACCATCTGAGCAGCTGCACAGTCAAACATCCCCAGTCACTACCTCTCCACAGAAACTTAACTGATCTTACCTTTCCCATAGTCTCCCCTAGTCCCCGCATTGACTACAGTAGAGGAATGCACTGATCTTACCTTTCCCATAGTCTCCCCTAGTCCCCGCATTGACTACAGTAGAGGAATGCACTGATCTTACCTTTCCCATAGTCTCCCCTAGTCCCCGCATTGACTACAATAGAGGAATGCACTGATCTTACCTTTCCCATAGTCTCCCCTAGTCCCCGCATTGACTACAGTAGAGGAATGCACTGATCTTACCTTTCCCATAGTCTCCCCTAGTCCCCGCATTGACTACAGTAGGGGAATGCACTGATCTTACCTTTCCCATAGTCTCCCCTAGTCCCCACATTGACTACAGTAGAGGAATGCACTGATCTTACCTTTCCCATAGTCTCCCCTAGTCCCCGCATTGACTACAGTAGAGGAATGCACTGATCTTACCTTTCCCATAGTCTCCCCTAGTCCCCGCATTGACTACAATAGAGGGGTGCAGTATTTTGGCCATGTCCATTAACACTGCCAGTTGTGCTTATTTAAACAACTGAGTGATTCTCTGAATTGATTAGCTATAGAAATCCCCTAACAAAGGTGTTTCTGCAGGCTTGCCTATTAATCAGAACAGGCTACTTGCGGTAGAAACTGATTGCATTACAGCTTGTCACTGGCAGTAACCTTTCTAAATCCCAGCCACAATGTCTATACATTCACCCATGTCACATAATCAATACCAAAATGCATGTTGGTTACTCATAATAATCTCTTTTTAACACATTTGTGCAATATAATTATTATAGCCTCCAGATAT
This sequence comes from Protopterus annectens, assembly GCF_019279795.1. Taxonomy (NCBI): domain Eukaryota; kingdom Metazoa; phylum Chordata; order Ceratodontiformes; family Protopteridae; genus Protopterus; species Protopterus annectens. Next base: position 1,700,560,276 of record NC_056743.1, on the reverse strand, counting down.
CACAAGGTTTTACAATATACTGTGAACTTCTGCATGCAAAACATGCATCAGATATTTACAATTATATAAAATAAAGTAAAATAGTCTTCTAGGCTACATTTGTTAACACTTTCTCACTATCAGGTATCATACAACAGTGTGTATCAAAGAATCATGGCTATAATGCTGTATGTTGCCTCCCATTGCTTATTTTTTTTTGTAAGCACATTTGTGAGGTATAATTAATATGACTTCCAGAAGCTAAGGTAAAACTTCGTAGTACTGTAACATCCACATTCAAATGCTGCATCAAATTATACCTATAATCATTTAAAAAGGGTAAAATATTATTTTCCCTATATTTGGCTATTACTTCTCACTGCAGGCAATGCACACAATGCACTAAATATTTGTAACCAAATAGATGATCTGAAAATTTCTCTTTCTATATTTGGCTATTGAAGCTCACTATTACATTTTCAGACTATATACTTTGTGACAGAACAAAGATCACAATGCTGCATGTTGTTTTACTATGATTAACAGTTTCACTTATACATTTTAAGCTAGAATTGGTATAACCTTTAGATGCTAAGGTATTCTGTAGTTCTATAACATTCATATGGACAGAGTGCTAAATGGAATCTGTAATCATGTAAAAAGGATTCCTTTTACCTAATGTATATTTATTACTTCTCACATTTGAGTATCAGTCAACAGTATTTTCAAAGAATTGAGACCAAATTCTGTACTTTGCTTCCCATTCATCAGCTTTTTTAGAAGAACCATTTGTGTGGTAGATACAGCTGAGCCACTAGATGTTAAGGTGTTCTGTGTATGTATTAATTAATATAGCCTCCAGATGTGACAGTTTGCAAAGTCAATGCACTATTTATCCACACAATAGCCATCATCAGGGATAGTCACTGTGTTCCTCCACAGTTCTGTGAATTTTTGCTCACATAACTTTTATGTCAGGTTTTTACTTTATTGGAATAGTGCTGTATTAAAACTGAAATATCAGTTCAGGACAGCTGCTGTTTTATCTATTTGAAAATAGTTTGTTAGTGTGTAAAAAAGATCAGTGATTTTTGTTTCCATTTTTCACTACAAGACACACCCCTCACATTGCTACTCATGAAACAGCGCAGTTAGCAATAACACTTGGTTATCACTTCTCACATCTGGGTATCAGAGAACAGTGATTGTCAAAGAATCAAGAACATAATACTGTGTGTAATTTCCCACTGATCACCTTTTTCACAAGTGCACTTGTGCAACAGAATTAATACAAGCCCTGTAATAAAACCTATTGGAAGTACTTCTGTCTGTCAAGGCCTATAGCATTTGTACTTAGCATTTTTAAATCACTGCAGAGGCATAGTTACCCAAGTATGTAGTATGGATATTTTGTGTAGTCCCTGCCCACATACACACACACACACACACACACACACACACACACACACACACACACACACACACACACACACACACACACACACACACACACACACACAGTCTTTTTTTGTTTATTAGTTTATATGTGTTTTGCATGGTGGTAAGTTCAAACTCTTTCAAGAACAGCATTGCTCTTCAGCTTGGAGTAAGTGAATTAGTTGTGTCTGCACAGCTTCACAGTTACCTTTTAAATTCAGAAGCCCCAGCCCTCCCTGATATGCGGGCAGCATAAGTTTATCCCATTTGATTCTTGGTTTCCTGCCATCCCATATCAGTGTTATTTTAACTCTCTTTCTGCTCCTGTCCACCAGTCCTCCTCCAGAGAATAGAGATATATGCGACTTACATATTATACTAAAAGTACTATGAGCATTTTAAGTGCCTGGAGTTTATTGTACAGGTCTAGTTGCATAAGCTTACCGTATTTTATTACTTTCTCAATTTTCCACCTGTTTTCTTCCCACATTTAATTTGCCACCTGCTTGGCTCTTTCTTTAATCCATATTCCTAGATACTTGAATTCATGATGTCCAGAAAGGTAAAGGAAATTCTGACCTACCTCAGATGTTGTACAGCAATTAGCAGCTATTGACTATAGACTTGGTCTTAGTGTCACTTATTTTGTACCCTGGGATACTCTGAAAGCCATTCAAGAGTTCAAAAGGGAGCAGAAAATCTGTTTTTGGCTTAGTTAAATATACTATTGCATTGTCTATGAAAAGGGCTACTTTCTGTGAGGAGCACCCTGAGTATAATCCAGTATAGTGGATTGTCTAATCCATATCACCAGTGGCTCTATGTACAGACCAAATAGGAGAGGGGGGCAAGGGACACTCCTGCCTGGTACCGCTAGTAAGCATAACATCCTTCAACAGTTTGCTACATATATTAACTTCTGCTTTAACCCCCTTGGTATACTCTTTTTTAAAGATATATTGCTGTCCTGGGGAACCCCATTTATTCTCGGATCTCAAAGATATATTTTCACTCTACTCAATCAAATGCATTTTTGGCATCAAGGTGTGCCATTAGTAATGAGAAACCCTCATTTGCTGCTCTTTTTTTGAAAAAAATAAGGTCATTTGACTGTTACTGAATGTTTGTCTCCCTTCTACAATCCCACATTGATCTTTACGTACTAGGTGCAGGAGCACTTGAGCAATTGTTTTTCCTACAGGGGTCATAACTATTTTATAGTCATGATTTAGTACTGAGATCTTTCTGTAGGTAGTTGTGTCAGTCAGGTACCTCCCCTAATCTGGTATCATTATCACCATGGCCTTTTCTCAGGTTTCCAGTACCAGATTACCCTTCAAGATTCTATTAAACAATCTTTTTCACATCTTAGCTACCTGCTGCATGACTAATTTACAGACGTCTGTTGGGATATCATTACACCCTGCTGCCTTGTTGGCAATCTAATTTTGTAAGATTTTTCCCAATTTCTAGAAAATTCATGGGTTTACCTACAGTCTAGACTTGATGTGGTCCTCACATTTTGAGATTCAACCCTTTGAAAAACTCCTTGACTTTTTTCCTGACAATTAAAAGTCCATTGCTCTCACTACAGAGGTCTTCATAATACTTTTTCAAAACTTATAATATTCTGTTTTTTTTTCATGCTTTTTGTTGAAGGGTCTCTAATTTTAGTCACCATCATGTCTACTTTTTCTTGCCCTATTCTTTTTGCTAGAATTTTTTGGGTCCTGATGTCAAAAACTGGCAGTCATCTGCTATCAGCACTAGCTGTCTTATGAGTTGAGCTATATCCTCCTGGCACCAACATATAACTGTTGATTCCTTAGGAAATATGTAGGACAGCTCCAGTGCTTTCCACTAATTTAATATTTTGGGGGCATTATCTACACTTCAACTGGTGTATGGTCTGAAAGAGTTACTGAATATGACTTCACCTTTTGAAGCAGATACAGATGTTCCGGTGAGACATATATTCTATCTAGTCGGGTCTACCTCTGGCAGTGTGGGAAGTAATATTTATAGTTATTGCCCCTCTGATTTAGTGGTTTGACATCTTCAGCTCTAAACAATTTAAAGAATTTTGCCAGAAACTTGGCCTTCTAGGTTCACTGGATACATCCACTACTGTTGAGATTATGCTCCAGTCCCCCCATAACTTAAAAACCCTGTTAACATTCTATTATATATGAAATTATTTGCCTCTGCTATAAATGCTTTAGGGAGAAGAGATACAGATACCAGTGTCTTCCTTGCTTCTCTCCAGTCACCTGTCACTACTACATACCTGACATATTTGTCTGCAATGTCATCCTCCACCTCCATACCTCTCAACTGCCCAGATCTTTACAGAATGTCCAGATTTTTGCCTCTTATTTTTGATTAGTCCCCCATAAAATGTGTGGTTTTGTAACATATCACTGAGGATTGAATCACTAAATAATGACACGCACTTGAGTTCCAGACTTCATATCCTTCAGAAAATGTATACTAACACAAATTCTGATATTCTAGCAACTTTCTAAGAGCAATATTTAAATTCCAGCCATAGTTTTTGCCTTTGCCCCCCCCACCCCCCACATTAGTTTAGGCTTTGTCCACATTTCTTGCACTAGGCGATTGCGAGATAAGTCTACCTCCAGGGGTGCGCCTTCTGTCAGCAATATGATAACTCTTCTATTTTTTCACCCCCTCCTTTATAGTGAAATCTTCTGTTAAAGCTCCTTTTTATCAGTCTTTGATGTTCTTTTTTAAGTAAAATGGGTTTCTAGAAGCAGGATAATGTTAGCATTGGCCCTTTTGATGTATTCAGTAACTTTCAACTGCTTACCCCTCTCTACCAGCCAGTTTACATTCCAGCTTATTATTCTAAGCATATTTGCCATTCCTCACTCAATCTTTGCTTTCTTCCCCCCAGCCATTGTTAATGTTTCATTGCTGTTAATCCCCAGTTTTGTTCATTATGTGTTTCCAGTTTTTTGTGTTGTTTTTCTTCCCAAGGAGTTGGTGTAGCAGGGGGTCTTGTACTTTGCTATGTTTTACTCACCAAACCAATACAATAGTTTTCAATCAATATAACTATATAAACATAGTAAAGATACCATTGCTTGGTAACAGTGTTTTCTGAAGGGTAAAGATCAAACCATTCACCCTCCCAACTATATAGCTGGATAACAATGTGACACCCTTTTGCCCAGACTCCCCTGCTATTTGCAGTCTTTGTGCTTCCCCAATACTGGATTTGGCAGGTACAGGATCATGGTCTCCAGAGCAAGAAGGGTCACACTGAGGTCACCTCCTCCCCATCTGTTGATTGTTGTGGTGCTGTTTTAGTTCCTGCAGGGGCTATTGTGAGTCCATAAAAGTTTTCTGACAGGATGAAAATTATATTTTCAGGGTTGCTGGATATAGGAACTAAAATCTGAGGTTCGTCTTCCTGCATTGTCTAAACACTGAGATGTAGGCATTTCTCCTGGCCCTTGTGCTCTGACAATAATCATTCAACACATGAATTCTAGTGCCACTGCTCATGATTTTTTCCCATTTTGCCACAAGGAGGTTAACAATTTCTCTTTCAATGTGTATGTTTTAACTTAAAAATTATGGGGTGAGGGAACTTGGACCTTGTTGCAGACAGGGTATATACCCTATGGACTCTCTCTATAAGGAGAACAGCTAGTGATGGTCCTGTCCAAGCGCACAACTGTTTCTGCATGAAAGGTTTTGAGTCTGCCCCTTTTATCTTCTGTGGGATTAAGAGAAACACAGGTTATCTCACCAAGTACTGTCTTCAAGATCTATCACCTTCATCATGAGGTCCTCCTGAGACACTTCCCTCTCTGCCATTTTTCTCTTCAGCTCTGCTTCCTCTTTTAGCAGTTCAGTGATATTGCTGCAGTGGGTGCTGAAGTCTTCCTTCATTACTTCAAATCTTTTATTATTAGTTCTTATGTACTGTTTCAGGCAGCCACTTATCTTTTTAACCATCTCTGTATACATCTGGTCCATTTTTTGTTGAAGCTTACTTGGCCCAGTCTCCATGGTGGTAGACATAATGGATGACACCATGGAAGCAGCCAGCTCAGCTTTTACGCACAGGATCCTTGGGTCTCTTGCATTGTTCCAGTTTGGAAAGATACACCAAACTCTCCGATCTAATTTTGTTTCTAAGATGCCTGCATTGTAGTTATTTTAGCACACTTAGTAATAGCTCTTGCATATCAAAGTCCAAGCAAGAACTGGTTACTCCTTCTTTTATGGAACTGTTTATATCAGACAGTTTCATGTGTCTTTTGATGACACTGCTGAAGCATCTGGTCATCATACTCTATATTTTCTGACTTTTCAAATTCCTGATGACTCACTGTTACAGAGTGCAAATATATAATAATAATAATATTCCTAGGGGCACATATAAGTTTACTGTATGGCAAATAATTTAACAGTTGAGGGAGATGCTGATTTTAGGCTGGTGAAAACTCATTTGACAGAAATCTGTTTGTATGAAACCACTGAAGGAAATTTTTCCCAGCTATCCATTGTGACATCAAAGGTATATAAACTGGGACTCTGGTGCCAGGGAAGATGAACGGTAATGAAAACTGAATTAAAGATGTTATGTCATTTTTTCCCCTCTTTCTTATTGTCTACCAGTAACATATTTCACATTTGGTGCACAGAAATGTGAGTAATTTGGGGGTCTTTTCTGTTGTAAATGTAAAAAGAGAGGAAAGGAAGGAAAAGGCATGAAACTACCGTTTCAAATGTAAAATATACATGAATGCATCGCTTATGTTAGCAAGCCATAAATGTAATTGTACTCCACTTGAACGAGTAGCTGACTAGCGCTACAAGCTAAGAGATGTTTGTTAAGACCCTGTGTATTGATGCTTTCCATTGTCCTGGACTAATGTAATTATGTTCTTGTCCTTTACAGAAGGCAGAACTGGTTTACTCACTTTTGCTGGTGGAATGGGTTGCTGTAGTTAGTGTTGTTCTTGAAGAATATTGCCATTGCATGGGGGGAGGGGTTAATGTGGAATACCTTGTCCTTCTAATAGTAGTCTGATATAATGCTTACTGCAAAAGGGAATTATGTAATAGTTTCTAGGACACATAACTGGTGAACTGTAATGCATAAATATTTGACACTGGCCTTTCTTGTGTCTTGTCTTTGCTTGGAAGATAGTGATGTGAACCCTTCCCAGTAAGCTTCCTATCTGCAATTTTTGCCTGTTACCTTCTAGGAACTTATAATAGTAAGAATTCAGCACTCTTTAAGTTAGACATAGATTTCTTAACCCAGCTTTTAATTTGTTTGTCCGTTTAATTAACTTTTATTTTGACATTTCATGTGAACTTTCTCAATCCTCTACATATTCAGTCTGTAACTGCACTGTTTTTGCCTTATTGTTTAAATAAAGCTTATCTATTCACTTTTAAGCTCTTGGGGTTGGTCTTTTTACTATATATGTATCATTGCTATTTATTATCTGAGAGGTTATTATTTACCACTGTGGCTTAAAAAGTTGTAGCTCATATCTTTTAGTTAGACAATTTGGACATATTAAGTTGCATGATTTCATATATGGCTTAATCAAGATCAGCAGATAACTGGAGTTCTCTGGCCATCCAGGGTGGTGGCAGTATTATCATGCTGGAGAGAGAGAGAACTGTGGGGAACTAGAAAATTCTGCCAGCCTTCCATAGAGATTGCAAACATGTGTGCATGTGGCTGTGTCTATGTGTATGTGAAAATAGTGACTTTAGTAAGCTGTGTGAAAGACAGTTACTGTGAGCAAGGTACACTGGAAGACATTGTGGTTCATGGAGATAATGGTATGAAAGGGGCCTGAGGAGCGAGGTCTGCCCTGAAGGTGATCTGTGAATTTGGTGTGTGGATGCTGGAAACCCATACCTAGGTCCATGTCTGCCTATATAAATATATAACTAGGTTTTCTTCACCGATTAAATGCTAAGCGATTGCTGTAGAGAGTTATTTATGATGATGATGTGTGCTTTGCAACTGTAGATGTAACGTAAGAAGATACGTACTTTGCCATTATAGATGTAACACATTTATACATCTCAGTTGAGATAAATGATGGGCTTAATCATCTTAAGTACATTTCTGAAGATGATTTAACTTCTGAATATGTTCTATAGTTGGTACAATTTTTGTTTACATGATCATATTTTTTATGTCAGATGGTAAGTTATATCATGAAGCTAAAGGTGCTGCAATGAGGAGGTGCTTTTTACTCACCTATGTGCATTTATTTACAGAATATTTTGAAGAGAAAGTGATGCATATTATGGATTTTTAAAAGAATAGTGGCCAGAATTTGGAAATAAGCCTGTCCATGAGCTGTAAAGCTGTGGGCATAGTAATTCAGTTGCAGAAAACAGCAATTCAGAAACATATTAGTTGCAATAAGGAAAGATGCAAAAAACTCATTATCAACAAATTTTCATGTCTCTGAATAGCTCTGTAATTGCCCCAAAACTAATAGGCCCTTTTCTGCTGCCCTTGAGTTAATCACTACTTGCAGCCAGCAAACACACACACAGACACACAGACACACACACGCACACACACACACACACACACACACACACACACACACACACACACACACACACACACACACACACACACCTCTTCTCTGTCCCTGAATTTGTAGAATGCCCCTGATGCTGCCTTCTAGTGTGACACAGTTCCTCATAACTGTTAAATGAGTACAGTCAATCAATAATGCCAAACATTAGTCTCATTCTTCCTATTGTTCAGAAAATGCAGTGACGCATGACCTCTTGCTCTATCTCTTGTTAAGTGGAATAGAGTAACATTTAGAACGATTCCCTGGTATCATCCAATGACCCTTATGGGTTTGTCTGGAATTCTTGATCACAGCTCTTGCACATCATGGACCATTACAGTTAGTCAATAATGTCAGATATTAGAGCTTCATACGTCATATAAAATGCTTTGTCCCCAAACCCATTTTTTCTTAATTTTTTGAGTGGATTGGGCTATTATGCAAGATTGCCTCTGATGTATAGAGTTGTCCCCCTACATCTTTCAATCTGCAAAGCCTGAGTTCTGTTAATGTTTTGAGTATATTTGAGGGTAATATTAAAGAGTGTCCCTTGTGACTATTTTTACCATCCCAGCATTACAGGAATTGCTTATTGGTCAAAGGGAGTACATAGGTATGGCAGCCCCCCCAACACACACACACACACACACACACACACACACACACACACACACACACACACACACACACGCGCATATATGTATAAACACAGGCACACGTACACATAGGGCACTGGGGGTTGGCATAATGCTTAAGCATTTATCTCACAGACAAAATGTACAGGGTTTGATTCTCACCTTTGTTGACTGTCTGCTTATTGGCTAGGCATGTAATAGTCTGCGGACTGAATGCAGAACATAAGTCTTCTACGCAAGCCTCAGAGAGGTGCAAAAAGTCCTGAACTGTGAGAAACAAACGTTTCATCAAAAAGGGTGAAAAACCTTTTATTTTAATTTTATTTAAAATTTTAATTTGCAGTTATTCTTGTATGATGTTTGCATTTTTTAGTTTGTTCTAGGACCTTCCTCTTGCAGCTTCATGTGCAGTTGTGGGAAAATTGCATTTATATGTTATACAGCACTGCTATGTCCATAAGTATAATTATTTGTAAAAGCTAGCTGTTTCTTTTTGAACCATGTAAGGGGACAGTTGGGGAAGAACTGTGAACTACTGCCAAATCTGAGCCTCATTTAGTCATTTATCACTGCATTTATTTCATAAAAAGTATTACTGGTAAATTTCAGAATATTCATTCTATGAATAGCACAGTTCCATAAACCACTTACTACAATTATTTCTGGGAGAAGACTACATGGTTAATTACTGTCTGCCATTCCCCCAGTGCCTCATTAACATTTATGATAGACCAGAAAGACAGCCCCCACAGTGATGCACCTCTCTGAGGAAATAACTGTTGTAGGGCTGTCTAAAAACTAGGGTTAGTGGTTGGCATAATGGTTAAGCTGTTTACCTCACAGACACAAGGTACAGGGTTTGATTTTTACCTTTGAAGGGAAATTGGCTTGGCTTAAAATGCTCTCCATGGGCAGCTAACCTAGTACTTACCGATAAACCTATAAATGCCTGCTGCCAGTAGTAAAAAGGACTTACTGATGGCAGTGACCTTTCTGAATCCCAGCCAGAGTATTGTATTACTTTAGATTTATTGATGATTTACATTTTCTATTTAGTAGTAGTAAGACAGAATTTGTAAAGTCTGTTAATGACTTACTTAACAATAGCGTGGGGCTTAAACCAATTTATGAAGGTTCGAAGATTGAGATAATAATTTGGATTTAGGCATTTGTAAGTGGGAAGATGGTATGAGGACTAAACTATATAGAAGAGATAATGTTCTGCTTAATTATTTGCATGATAGAAGTTGCCATCTTGATCATCTTTTATACTCCCTACCATTAGGTGAATAGAGACATGCCTGTAGAGCTTGTACTAAATGGTTTGACTTTTAAAGGGAAGCTGCTTCAATTGGTGAACTTTCGTTCTAGTTCAAAATTTTATCAAGGCTATATACTGTGTGTAATGGAAAAGCTGAGTTTAACTAGATATTAATTACTATAGAGAGATGTGTATCACTATTCAAGTAAATATAACATTCCATGTGATAGTAGCAGTGATATATAGTTTGTAACTGAAAATGAAATTTTAAGTTCAGTTATTATTAACTTGGTATCTAAAGATTGGAATATATTAAAAAACAATAACACATTATCTGCGGTTATTCTGGATAGTGCTATCATTTCTTATATATGAGTGTCATGAATCTTTTTGATTAACTGGTACACAGTCATTATAAAAGATCCCTTGCTAGAATGATGGTTTAGACCACTGATAAGCCTAAGATGACTCACTGTGGTGATTGTGATATTTCCAGGTTGTTTCACTACTGCACAAGATTAACAATGTTAAATGTATTGGTAAAGGTAGCTTTAACAGTGTTACAAACATTGTGGCATATATCATCTGATGAGATTGCAGTTTATATTATACAGCTGGAACTACCTGGAGCTTTAAGATGGGAATGCAGGAGCATCTTAATAATATAAGATGTGATACAATTAAAATCCAATAGCATTTTGTAAGTGCACATAGTAAGAATGCAACTGGATTTAAATGTACAGTTTTGAGCATTTTTTGAGAGCGAAGGGGTAAGTCACTGGATTTTCTTTTAAGATATAAATATGCTGTTTACATATTTAATACCTTCATTAAATTATCACTTAAGACATCAGCACAATTACATTAATGGAAACAAAAACAAACTACATTAACATGTTTTCAATTACATACATTCTAAGTTACTTAATATGTTTTCTTTCTTTCTTTATAAAATCTGTCATTCAGTTCATCATATAAATTGCTCGGTTTTTGTTGTCCCTTAAACCTCAGTCCTCCTCCTTCTGAACATTATTCTGCATGTACTGTTCCCAGAAATTCCATTTATTTCCGTTATCTGCTCCTTCCCATTCTAAAGGTACCACTTCCAGTTCTCTTATACTTCTGTAATATTTAATACTACAAATACAATTGGTTTAGATTTTGATTTCCATTGTCTAGTAACTGCTTTTTGACAGCCAATAAAATTAGCTTAATAAGGCTTTATTATGTCTAGGTAATTCAGATCCTGAGTCCCAACTCAGAAGAATAATTTCCTTAGTTTCAACCATTTGCTCCACCAATATTTCTAACAGAGTACTCTGTATGGAATTTTTAATTACATTCCTAAGAGAATGTTCCCAGTTACCTTTTTCTTCTTCGACACACTGCCAACATTTGCTATCTACCTGAGGAAATTTTCTTTGAAGTCTGATTGAGGTTTAAAAATACCTATGCAACCACTTCTAAGCAAAAACCCTATACCTTATGGCCTTTTTTGCATGCATGGGAGCCATACATATGTCCTCCTATTGTTCCATTGTAAATTGTTTTTCCAGTCTCACTTTCCAATCGTTTTTAACCTGCTCTGAATGATTCTTATAGTTATCATGCAATATTTGATATGTCCTATGGATTATCCCTTTTTAACAGCATCTTAAGTTGTAGATTCAACTAAAAATATACTACAAAATGTATTTCACTGAGGACTACCTTGTCTCTTTTTCTTTGCCTGAACTCTGATATCAGTCCCTGGTAGGGAGAGCAGTCTTTAACCTCCACTCCAAACTGCTTCTTGGCCACAACCCAATTTATTACCTTTTCCTCTCTAGTTATGTGTTCCCAATACCTTGATTCCATTCCCAGTTTCTCCCGTAAATTTTGAACCCTTTTTTGCCTATTTTCTGCACCCTGTTTGCAGTCATCCCTGTTGGCAAAATCTCATTTCTCCATTCCCACATTGGCTTAGTTCTTATAGGATTTTCTGGTACATTATGAATATAATATTCTGCATGGTGAACATTCTCCCTATGGATCCATCCATCCATCCTCAGCCCCGTTTTTCCCACTTTTGCAAATCCCACTCTCTCCTTATTTCTTGCGTGGGAGCAAAATTTACAGTTATAGTCTTTATTTTAGCTTCATTAATCTTCTATCCCCAAAAGACTTAAAACTGCCTTAAAATGCTCTACAACACAGAGGTGTCCTTTTCTGTATTTATCAAGTACAAAATAATCTCAGCTGCAGATTAAGCCAACTTTTCTTAATTACCATATCTGTTGTATCCCTGAATTTCGGAGTGCCTTATTTTCTTTGCTAATGGCTCTATGTATAAAGCAAATAATGAGGTAAGAGGACACCCCTGCCTGATTCCTCTGTTTAACACAACTTATTGGAGAGGAACCCTCACACTTTAATTCTTGCCTCCAATCATACATTATTCTCCTAATTAACGTTGTTACTCTATCAGGGAATGCAAATGCTTCCATTGCCCTACTCATAAAATTCCAGCTTACTCTGTCAGATGCTGTCTCTGCATCAAGTGCCACCAGCAACAGTATTTTCTTACATTCTTCCCTCTGGATGATCATTGTTCTATTAATGTTATCAAATATGTGCCTCCCCTCCACAAAAACCACACTGATCCATGTCTATCACTTCTGGCAACATCTTTGTCATTCTTTTCACTAGTGAAGACATAAACACTTTATAATCATGGTTTAAAATTGAAATGGGTCTATATGAAGCTTGTTCTGATGGGTCTTTACTCTCTTTGGGTAGTACAGCCATTACAGCTTTCTTCCAAGGTGTTGCTGCTTCCCTTCCTTTTAAAATACTATTAAACAGGTGGAGGCTTCAGTAAACTCTGTGTAGGCTTTGCGCAAAGCTTAAATGGAGTTTACACATGTGCACGGTTATGCACAACAAGCAACAGCAGCGCTCATTGCATATTCATGCAGGGCACTGCATTTAAAACATGGACTTTTTATGACTTCTTAGGTTTATTTGCTGGCAACAGTCTTGCCGGCCAGGAAACCATGTAAGCGAACACACATAGCAATCCTGTTTAGTTCAGAGCACTGAAGTCCATGGTTTTAAACAGAATGCAACAACGATCACCAGGGCTTGACAGATAATAGTTGTCATAGCTCTCAATCTCTTAGTACAAGACTTATAGACAAAGGCCAACATAATGGGGGGACAATGACCCAGACATAGGGACAGATTTGACATATTAGTTCTTTAGAAATCTGCTGGAATAACAAGGAGTTTGTGTGAATATACATTTTCTATAGGATTTGAAGTCTGAAACTCAAATGAATGTAATGATTGGGTCACATCAATCCTGAGACCATCCCAATGATATGGCAGAAAACCACAACTTTAATAAGGAACACAACAAAAGATATATAAGGACATTCTGTGAAAATCTGGATTGTTGACAGGTATGATAGTTAAGTATATGGTCCAAACACAGTACAGGACAGTGTATAGAATGCAGCGTATTATAAAATCCCATTACTGGCATTCTGTACAGAAGTTGTGTAAATGATCTGTCAGGGTACATGGACTGCCATGTAAAATAAACACTCAAGGGAAGCGTGTGTGTTGAATAGGGACACACAGATGAATTGTAGGAATGAACACAGGGAAAGAGGACAGATGAAACAACCTAATGTACAGCAGATGAGGGCATGTTAATGGAAGACAATTGTAGCAGCAACACCAGTCACATATTGTTATGGTACAGTAGTGACTGCACAGTGAAAATGCGTATTATATGGCTGTCACACAAGGTGCCATAACAATGGGAAAAATGTCTGTGTGAGATAAGCATCCCTACATGAACAATGCAGAGGACATCTATCAGGGATGTTATATACAACTGGGGTAGAGTGCATATTCTAAAGCTGTGTAAACTGATTTGCCAGAATATGAGTGCAATCTCAGCAGAGGTCTCCAGCAAGTGGGACACAGGTAAAGGCTCATACACAACAGTAAAGGAAGCAAGCACAAGCATGGACAATATCAGAGTAAACCACCAGTAATCCCATGTCCTTCACATAACATATGTGATTTAGAGTGATCATAGATGATTCTGCACAAACACACTTACACAACTATTATGACATAGCCACACCCTATAAGGGTAATAACGCACACTGTCCTGGCATCGTAACATCTGCTGGAGGTGTTGGAAGGGACACTGCTAAACCTGTATGCAATATTATGATCAATACAGTCTAGTTGACTGTTGTGCATGTTATACATATATATATATATATATATATATATATATATATATATATATATATATATATATATATATATAGCGCAATCATCAATGTTGTCAAACAGCTATGCATTTACTGTGTCCATCACTGGAACAGGTATCACACATGCATCTGGTGTAACAACTTGATGGGGGTTCCGCAACATCACACAGTAGTGTTTATACAACAAAAAAGAATACCTAGGTATGGCCAATAAGATGAGTGACAGCTCATTGTGACAAAGGTGGTACACTTCAGTTACACATCACTGGAATGTGTGTTGGGAGGTACATGAAGAAGTGTGCATTATACTCAGTTATTGGTGTGATGCAGGCTATGAACTATGGAGGTATTATGGCCTCTGATGTGGATGTCCTTTACATACTCAATAGTTGTGTTACATACAAGGGAGTAGTCAGCACTATGGCCACATGCTGGTGGACATTCCACATACCATTTACCCCAGGACACAGGTCACATACCTATTGTTCTGATTATAGGCTGTGATGTCTACATTATCCTTGGGTTGTGCATTTGTTTTCATGATGTAACAAATCCCTCACATTTTTGCTTCATTGAAGATGCTGTCATGGCTATGGCAACAATCTTTGGTGTATGTTGATACTGTCTGAATTACACTAATATCACAGATGGAGTCAATGATTGCCCAACATTTGTAGTCCTTCAGACAACTGTTTGGACACAGGATGTATATGTCATCTGTGATGTCCATCACTTAATGGACAGGAAAGGGTCTAGCAGACAGCCCTGATGTACAGATCTGATCACTGGACCTGGGATATAGGTCACTCCACACATGTCAACATATTTAGATCCCAAATATGTGATACAGCGGTCTACTCCTTGGTGATATAGGTGCATATGGCTACATCTGATGGTGTTGAGTGAATAATACCTCATTGTGGATTTGTGTCAAATGCCTTGAGTTTATCAAGTTCAAAAGGATGCTAGTATTGCCATCATGCATGTCCTCAATGATCTCTATGGGGACATCTACCACATGTAACAGACATGATGTAGCATCAACAACTCACACAGGTCTGTTACACACAGCCAGGATATCAATACTGTATATTTAGAAAATGTCCATGATGACATGATAGTCTATCCCACAGATGAGGAGAGTCAGGATGTGTCTATATATGCATGCATTGGATGCTGTCCCCCCCAACATAGATGGATGCATGTTGATGTACACCCTTCTACAGGAAGATAGTCTGTGTGTAGGGTGTGTTGAAGTGTGTATTCAACCATGTCAGGAAAGTGCATGTGTTGAGTCATGTGATAGGTGATCTGTGATGTCATCACAGCCCATTGATTCTGTGTGACAGGCCTGGATGAAGGTAAGACAGGGCGTACTGGCTAGCTTCAACTGGACTAGGGTTTGAACACAATCCCCTATGCAGGTATCATTGGGAAACTCTCCCAGATGGTGATTAAGCCATATGTCACTAGATGAGTAACTAATTGGCTCAGTGACAGAACACATACTGTGAAAGCTGGTGAATCAACCTGTACCAGTTGAGATGTCACCAGTGGAGTACCCCAGGGATCTGTGCTTGGCCGTTTACTGTTTGGAATCTATTTCTCAACAGTTCAGGCTACAGTATGCTGCCTTTGGCTTACTGTGTTTGCTGATTCTTGCATACTGGGTGCAATCATTGAGTCCACCTATGATGACAACATATTACAGGAGGGACTAACACAGACAAATGATTGGTGACAAAGCCACATGGTCTACAAATAAATGCAAACATGTGTCTTTATTCTGGCCTTCTGCAAAGTGGAATTCCCTGCTAATTACAACATTGACAACAGTCCTCCTATGCTAAAACTCAGTGATGCAAGCAACTGAGAACACACATACATAGCAATCTGAACTTCAACCACCAAGTGTCCACACTGGTATTGAAACCTATGTTGTGCACATCATATGTCCCTCCATTGTATTCAGATCTCAGGAGTATATTACAGCACTGTACTCACACCTCATCAGAACACTAAAATAGAGTATACTGATCTATTTTGGATGTACCTCACAAGACACATGCAGCAGTTGAAGACACCATAGGGGTTACTCACCAAGACAACACAGTGACTACAAACCATGCCATGATGTATGTGGATAGACTGAAATCTATGTCACTGTAATCTGTATTGTATAGGATGAGGTGACTTCTGCCTGGCTTCCAGGCCATTCTCTGATCCTGCCTTAGTGGGAATGGTGCATATCCACAAACCAGATATAGCTGATGACATCAGCAGTGTCTGGTGAGGAGAATATGGCAATAACAGTGCCCACATGCTGGTGTAAAAGGCTGTCTGTAATGTCAAGCAATTGCAAACACACACACACACACACACACACACACACACACACACACACACACACACACACACACACACACACACACACACACACAAACACACACACACACACACTTACACCAGTTGACTGCAATGAGACTAGAACCCCATACCTATTTAAGTACACAGACTATAGAACTCTGTATTTAAGGTAAGCACCACAGCTCAAGTCTGACTTGGAGTGTCTCGGACAACACTTTACAGCTGGTGGCATCAGTGGTATCTGGTGAGGAGAATATGGCAATAACAGTGTCCCACATGCTGGTGTAAAAGGCTCTCAGTAATGTTAAGCAAGTGCATATGTGCACACACACACATACACACATGGACCCTCGGATGACTCTAGTAAGACTAGAACCCCTACCTATCTAAGTACACAGATTACAGAACTCAATGCTTTAAGGTAGCACCATGACAAAAGTTTGACTTTTGCAAGGCCACAGGACAACTTATAGTGGATGACATCAGTAGGCCATGTTGGAGAGAAAATGTTGGGAGGCCTGCATAAAATGGATTTGTAGGCATGATCAAGTATCAAAATACTGTCAATCCATTTTGTTGGAGTGATAACTGTGGGATACACACCTCTGCTCTTTTGTGACACACACACACACACACACACACACACACACACACACACACACACACACACACACACACACACACAGACTTGACTGCAGTGGGAACAGAACCCCTACCTATCTAGGTACACAGACTACAGGACTCATTACTTTGTGCTAGCCCCATGGCACTAGTCTGACTTTTACAAGGTTGCAGTAGAACTTATAGTGGATGACATCAGCAGTCCATGTTGGAAAGAAGATGCTGGGAGGCCTTCATAGGTTCATAGGAGGTTACTAGGTTAATGGCCCTAGGATGTTTACAAGCCTAGCCATGTAAAAACACAAGTACCCTTATTCAGCATAGTTAGATGGTCATTATTTGCAGAGCAAGTTTGTGCTCAGCACCAACTGCCCTTATCCATGAGGGACATAGGTGCCACCCCAGAGGTGAATTTATAATCACCTATCCAGTTATCAAGCTTGCACTTTAATAGAGTCATTGAGAAGCACTGCTTCACATGCAGTGGGAGCCTATTACAGAGGAGGGCAATCACTGGAAGCTATATCTGTCTCCCCATCATGTTCTATTTATGTCACAGATAGGTTGAGATCCCTGGAGCAAGTTATTCTTGTCCCATTTGATTTTCAGATGTCCAGCATTTCCAGTAGGGCAGGGTCTGAGACTGCTCTGTAGGCCAGACATCGGTCATGTCTCAGCATCCTGCATGATCCTGTGTACAGTAACAGGACTTTCAGTCTTTCCGTGTTTATCATGTTTTGGAGGCACTGGATTCTCCCATTCACAAACTTCTGTGTTTTCTCCAGCTGCTGCAGGTGTCCTGTGAGGTACATACAGAAGGGAGCATTGTACTTAATTAGTGGTCTGATAAGGGTTGAGTGCAGTGGAGCTATGACCTCCTTGGTCTTGGATGTGATCCCCTTATTTATGAGATGTGCAATGTAGAATGGATGTCTCACCACTATGGACACATAGTGATTGAAGTGTAGCTTGCTATTAACATGTGTTTTCAAGTCTCACAACACTGAGCTTACAAGAGTGTTATGTATATCATAATTAGCAGGGGTACTTCATTGCCAAGGGGAGAATCAGGCATTTTTGTTTTTGCTTTAAGGTTCAGTCTGTGAGTTTTGCACCAATCATTTGTCTGTGTCAGCCTTTTCTGTAATATGTTAACAGCGTTGGGGGAGTCTATATGAGTGCAGCCAGTTGACAGTCATCTGTCTGGACTTCAGAGAAATGGTTTCCAAACAGCTGAGGGCCCAGCACAGATCCTTGTGGTATTCCACTGGTAAGTGGTCTAGTGGTGGAGGTGCAGTCCCTGACTTTGACAGTGTGTGTTCTGTCAGTGAGCCAGTTGGCTATACATCTAGTAAAGAATGGGTTAATCCCCAGATGGGAGAGTTTCTCTATGATAACTGAATGAGGGGAGGGATAATGTCAAGGGCCTTGGATAAGTCAACATAGGTGGTATGTCCAGGTCTTTGGGGTCATTGTCAAAGAAGTCCAGTAGGTTTAATAAGCAAGATCTACCCTTGACAAAACCAAAATGGGTCAGGTCAAGTGTGTTGAAGTTCAGCTATATCCCTGTAGATAAGGTCCATAACGGTTCCTTCCTTAGCCTTGCAGATAAGGCTGTTTAGAATTATGGGTCAATAGTTTGGGTTCTGCATGTTACCAGATTGATGTGCATTGGATTTCACACAACATATTAATTCATGTAGTTTAGTTGATATATGTATGTGAAAAAATATTGAGACAACAGGATTGCAGTGCCTGGGCGAGGCAACACATAGCTGTATTGGAAATATGTGACATACTGTTAGAGAGGGCCTTCAGTTTTTTATATTTCCACATTTAATTTCATGTCATTAACAGGAAGTAGACAGTAAACAGCACTAATACATAATAATATTTAGTGTTCCATAGCGTTGCAAGCAGTGGGTTTATGAGATGGTTGGTAAAGTGTATGTGCATGCGAGATACACAATTCCATTACTTTTCCTGCTTGCACGTAGTTAAGCAGTGCACAAATGCAAGCCACATTGCTAAAAGTCTGAGATTTAGTACTGAGTCTATGAAACAGGGCAGCTGTTTAACTGACTTTGTGGCAGCAGCTGTAAATGCATTGACACATTTTATGAGCCCAGATGATACTGGTTTTGAATCCAGGTGTATCTAAGACTTTTAAATAAACAGTGATAATGGAATGACATAATTGTTTATAGTACATGTGTTGCTGTGTGTTGGCATAGTGGAGTGGGGTTGAGCGGAATTGTGTAGAAGTAACCATGACATTATACTGCTGCTCATCATCCCTTGAAAATATGTGCATAATATTAACTGAATTTGTATGTCACCTCCAGAAAGAGGAGTGACAAAAATGTAATCATGTTGTATAGCCAACTGGACTGAATCAACTGTGTCAAGAAGGCACGTATGTGAAATGGAGAGCTATGTATGGGGCAATGTTTTTTTTGTGGGACAGGTGCCTATCTTTTTTCTTTTTTTTTTTTTAATTCAGTAAGAGAGGACTGCTGGGTAAGGGACATAGGTATGTCTGGGTTGGATAAGTTGGGTATGTGAGGAAGGAAGTACAAACAAACAAGACAAATAAGACATGAGACATGGATGGTGAGGGACACAAAAGGTTTGGAGATACCATGATTGGGAGAAGGAGGGGACAACACAGACTCGTGCCCATCAAGCTTGGAGACAGTGAGAATCGAGTACTCACCCACTGGACTATCATCACTGCCCTCTTACTCTACTGGTTCCTGGAGTGCTTATCATCTTCTCCTTCTACAGACCATGAAGGATAGTAGCTTCTCCATCTGGTGTAGGAGGACACCAATGGTGCAGTGCATGACACTACGCACCAACCAGGACATCTCCCGGTGGGTGATGAAATCACCATCTCTGCCACTGCTCCCAAAGGGTACCACTGCACCAGCTTCCAGGACAGGCCTACCTGATGGTGCAGGTAGTACAGGGGCAGCAAAGGCAGTGCTGCAAGGTTGGCTCCCAGACATAATGGGCATCTGTGCTGGAGCCAGTGGAGTGGGGGCAGACTGATCCAGTGGAGGTGGCCTACCTTGCTGTACTGTGTAGCATTAGTGATATGGTACACATGGATGACATGAAGACATTTTGAAGACACATAATAGAAAATAAAAAATGAGAGAGATAAGGGTTGGGGTGAGAGAAAAAAGAGATAAAATAGTGCCATCATATGTTGCATACAATGCATTAACACAATTATCCATTTTTTTTTATCTGAAGTATTACATTTAAGTATACATCCTAACAGATGCAGACTGTAATACAGACTGCTAAAAGTAATCCTTGAAATGTGCATACATTGCACATATGCACATTCCAATTATACATATTACAGTTTACAGCAGGGTATTTGTGCTACTGGTACATAGTTTTTAATTTAATGTAAATATTATGAAAGTAATAACAGTATTGTATAGTTGTGAATTGTGGTATTTGAACCCACAACCTCTGACTACAGTCTAATATTTGACTCCTGCAACTAGTTTGCACTACAGACTAATGCAGGCATACTTGCTTTTACAATTGGGATATGCACGCTCAATTTGATACAACTGTATAAAAGACCCAAAACACTATCTTTAACTTTTAAAACTACAATAACACTTCTCTTCTGCTGTATACTACCACTTGCTTCCCTCAGTATCTCCATTCAAGCAACACATGCTTGCCTATTGAACTCATGGTCAGTGGCAGCTGGGGAAAGAAAAGAAAACAGAAGAGCATTATGCATACCAGTCTTCCCTATATTTAGCTTTCTAAGTCTTACAAGTACTCTCTTACTGTCAAACTTACACAGCTGTGGGATGTCCACATTCTCAATCTCATTCAGCCAACGGTTGAGGGCATCCCTTTTTCACCTGTGAAGGTCATTAAAATGATGCCCACACTGCCCTTCAGTTTGTGGGATGCCAGTGGCACTGGATACAGCCAGGGCCACACTAATCCATACCTCAGACTTGTACAGGGAGCCAGAATAGTCCCCCTGCAGAAGCCCTTGCCTCTGGCACTTTACCAGGAGTCCAATAAATATCCTGGACTCCTGGAACCCCACCTCTGAGCCCTAAACTTGACACCTTCCTCTCTAACTTCAACCATGTCTACCAGCCAAAATAGAGAAATGGAAACTGATGCCTTCCTGCCAATTCCAGTTATTGAGTTTACTAGTAGTGCACAAACTTGAGAAATGATGCCAACCACATTTGCATAATGTTAAGCAGAGCACAGCAGTGCCAAGCAGTGAGGACATAAATAATTGACATTGGAAGGTTAATCTTATACTTGGCCTTAGTTTGAGGTGTGTCTGGTAATGTACCTTGGAAGTATATTTTGGAAATTAAGACATAACTGTTAGGTGAGTTAAGTTTGCAGGCATGCACTGTGGGCATAAATGTTTTTGCCTTTATACACTGAGGAAAATTGATTTTTACACTGTGGGATTCAAACCTAGGCATAAGGGACAAAACATTTTCTTTCATGGTGTTGATTTTCCATATTTGCTACAGAAGAAGGCTGCTCAGACATACTCAGGAATTATACATAAATACAGGTGACAGTTCGAGCTGTTACGCATGTATGTGAGTGACCTGACAAGGTTATTGGAAAAAGAACAAGTTGTGTATGTGTCATATGTAATTGGTGCAGATAGCCAGATTATACTTACAGAAATATAGCAGACAGTATACCTTCAGTCATACACCTGAAAACACAATATTGATGTCTCATCCCTCACACATATAATTTATATAAGTCCACTATCTAAAGTGTTATAAATAAGAGTGGATATAATGGGAAGTGGAACAACAATAAAAGTGTATGGAATATCCTGCATTAGAACCCAGGACCATGTCTTTAACAGTCCTACACTTACACATGCTGCCACAAGAAAGTTGAAATAGCACTGGTCTGTTTTTCAGTTCATTTCTATAACCTGCACTGTCACAACAGTAAAAATATGTTGCACATCCTCTACTAGAACCCTGGACCATCTGTACTCCAGCTGTAAACTTACACCTGCTGCCACAAAAAAGTTGAAATAATACTGGTCAGTTTTTCAGTTTATTTCTATAAACTGCACTGCCACAACAGTAAAAATATGTTACACACCCTCTACTAGAACCCTGGATCATCTGTACTCCAGCTCTACACTTACACCTGCTGCCACAGGACTAGTCACATGACATTCCCTAATTTCCTAATCATTCTTAAGGTCTCTGTATTAACTGCCATGCAACACCACTTAGCGTGTTTGTACAGTGCTCAGTAGAATTAATTGAATGTGTCTGGTTTGAATTACTGGTTTTCTGAATCCTGTCTGCAGGTGTTGGGGAACCTTGCTAGCCATCTAGCAACACCGGTAAGTGAAATTGTGCAATGGAAAACAAAAATTGCAATGTATTGTTTTTGACCTTTGCCCTTTTACAGATGCCTTGTTTGCAGGTGTGCTGCAGGTGTTCTGTCTGCTTCCTGGGTAGGCCTATAGTCCAGTTTGTGCACTGCTGAGCTTTGCACAAAAGAGATAAGCACAGCCAAATCTGACATTCATTTTTTCTCCATTTCTTGTGTTTGTACTAAGCCATGCATCATGCAAACACTGCCCCCCCCCAAAAAAAAGGAAAAGTAGTTGATATGAGGAAAGGCAATATATGACATACACACTACAAAATGTTAGTATACATGAAATACATCTGCATATCTCCGGATATGAACTTTTAATCCAATGAACCTTCAGACCACAATAAGGAAGCCTTATCCCTCTTTGCCACACAAACACCTTTGCAGCAAGGAACTGAAATCTTTCTGGATAAACCAATTGCAACATCATATACAGTACTATGAAACCGTATAACAGTTATTTGTACATTTATTAATTTTGGATGTAGTACACTGAGTGATCAAACAACCAGTTATGAGTACTGCTTACAAATGTGCAGATCTGTCTTACCTCTATGTATTTGTTGCTCATTCTTCTCTTAGCTGACCAATAATCTGAGAGATGCAATCTGTAAGCCATTTTACATCATTATCCTTAAAATATGTAAGGATAGTAAATGGCAATAATATAATATACAGTTGCCAACAAAATAAGGGGAAGTTGGATGTTAATGAACAGAAGCTGTGAATTGTGTGCTGTTTACTTACATTTCCAACCTTGACAAAATTACATCTAACACTTTGTAAGTCTAACCTGACACACCCACTGGATGTAGTGCAGTCTGCATTGCTGTTGTGATTTCCTTCTCCCTATCAGTAATCATTCACAGTTGCAATCCATTAAAAACAAACATTGAGGGAGTGTATGCACTATGTTTATATCTACTACATGGAGCCAAGTATTGGGATTCATTAATTTTAATGAGTTTATACCTTATTTCCATCTTCACAGTGCTAACAGCCCTAAATCTACACCATAAAAAGGCAACTGTATACCTAGGGAAATTGAAGATTAAGAGACTTGTTTATGTGGAGAACACAGTAAAGAGGCTATTACTTTGGGATATATCTGCACAGACGATTACTGAACTTCAGACAGTATGCCTGCATTTTGTCAGCTATATACTGCATATGCTTAAATGTAATTAAGAAAAATCGGTTTAATAGTTTCATTTTGAATAGCAAAGGCTACACTTTCATCTGTATGCATTAGTTAGAAGTGTAATGATGGCATGGGCATGTTTGTCAGGGGCTTATCACAAGTATATACGATTGGCAATACCTTAAAATAGAATGTTCTGTGTTAAATCTGTAGACATGTTTCAGGGACAGTTCATTTGATGGCACTGTCACAAAAGGAGATACTGCCAGCACAGCTATCTGGAATTTTGTAAATAATTATATGTCATTGGTGACTATCAAAATGATTTTTGTAAGATGTTTGTGTTACAACTGTATAAGAACTGTATGTTATGTGTATATCAAACTTGTTTGTACAGATGTGCGTTGAAAAGGGTTTGTAAAATGCTTGTGTTTAGAATGAATCCACAGTGTGCCCTGCTGGAAAAGAAAAGAAATGTACATGCACTATTGTAGCTGTGTAAATGTATATACTTTAACAGCAAAAACTGGGATACAGGAGGTTAACATCAGTCTAGTAAATTTCAGAAAAATAGCTGAAATTAAATTAATTTATGGCAGTAAGGAGATACAATGTCTAAAACTAGGGAACTTTATGTATTGTCTTGGAAGTATTTTATTGTTTTATGACTTCCAGCAACTATCAGAGATTGGAGGAAAAGCCCTTGTCTATGTGTTTTACATGTAGATGCTAAATGCTACCAGCTGCCATCAATGGTTGTTTTGGGCCTGGGGACTAGAAGTCAGATGACAAGAAATTATGTCATTCTGCAAGGTAGCGCAGCAATAATATTTGAGATATTAATTTGAGAATTCTCTGAGAGAGGCACATCATTCTGTATTCGTCTTTGACCTGACAACATCAAGATCCACTCACCACATTTCCCTTGCTCTTAAGTAAATTAACTAGGTTATAGTAATTCTGTTATATATAGTCAAGAATATAGCAAAGCTTAGCATAGATATTCTTCTTTATTTATCTGAGACTGTCCTGAAATGCTGTTTTAAATATTTCCTGTGATTCTGAATGCTGATTTCACTGTAAATATATATTTAGCATTGTCTTGTTCTTTTATTATTTATTATTAAATATATTTAAACCTTTCACTGTGGCTGATTTTTCTAGAGATATTTAAATTCTGAGAGTAATTTATTTGATAACACTGTGGGCCACTCCCAATAGCCTTGCTCTTGGTCAAACTACCATTTGTATTAATAGTAACATTGCACAGTAAGATTGGGCACCCTTTGTTAAGGGCCTTAAAGTAGCTGAAAAAGGGTTCTGGTGGCAGTGATAACTATCTTATAGTCTGGGCACAAGGGTGTATAGCTAGTAAACCTGTGCCAGCCTTTCTCAGGTGTGTGTGTGTGTGTGTGTTTGTGTGTGTGTTTGTGTATGTGTGTGTGTGTGTGTGTCTGTGTGTGTTTGTGTGTAAAACAAACCTCCAAGTGTGTGCATGTCAGCTACTTGGGCAGAGACACAAGGCACTGGTTGGACAGAGAGAGTGTTGGAGGATTTGGGTTGTAACCCTGGCTAAGGACTGAATGTTATAGCTGTGCCTGTGGGGAGTCTTACTGGGGATCGGGAGAAAGAGGGAGAAACCAGCCCTGGACTGACTGTGGTCTCTGTGTGATCTTAAGGGAAATTGCACTTGATGCAGAGAGCTGCATCTGGAAATACTGTCTGTGTACTTGTCATCCTCCCAGTGTATGTCCCCCACTGTTGCCAGTGGTGAGGATTGAGGCTCCTTGATTATCGGTCCAGGGGTAGGTTGTCACAAGCACTTTTACCATTTTAAACATGATTTGTTAGCAAAATCTGTCATTTCCCTGTTGTTTTGGGAGGGGGGGGGACAAACCTGTATTTCTGTTATGATACAAACAAGGATATCTTACCACTGTTATTCTCATTTGTTTTTTGCATCCAGCCTGTTGTTCATATTTCACATCTCTAGACTGTTTTATGTTTCTCCAGTGGGTAATACTGAGATGCTACCTTTTCTGGTTTATCTGGGAACAGTTATTTTGTAGTTATGTGATAGTCATGTGTATTATCCTTCTGCTGTCTTTTAGGACACCTAGGGCTATGGCACCTAGGTGTCTCAATACCCAAAAAACACCCTTCTCTGACCCTGAAAATCAGGTAATTGTGGAAGCTTTTATGCAACATGGTGCCTTCCTTTTTGAGATGGGACATGGAGATATGTCAGGCAGAATGCAAATTTGGCAGCAGATAGTTGCAGACATTAATGTAGTAAGTGGTCACAGCAGGACATATGATCAGGTGCACCATAGGGCCACTGATATGATCTCATCTCCATGGAGGAGAGCAGCTGCAGTGACCAGTGATTGGATGTATACTGGGTATGGGGTCTGCTATAGAGACATCGCTAACGCAAATGTGTTCTTGTCTACTGCCAGGGATCCAGACAGCTCTCAGGAAAGTGCAAAACAGTATGTCATTGACATTTCTGCTACTGTTTCAGGGACAGCAAGCATGTCCCAGGAGGAGCTTCCAGGTAGGCTTTTGTATCTCAGTTGTTAAATACTGTTGTATAGTAAAACAATTTAAATCAGTACATTAGTTCTGTTTCACAAGAATTTTTTTATGGGGGAATTGAGAATTGCTAGAGCTAACAACACATTCTGATTACACATGGACTTAGGCTGGACTTGTCATCTAAGTTCTTGTTGAAAGTATAGAGTTAATGAACATATAAAGGGAAAAAATTATTACCCCATGTGTTAGTATTAATTGTGATGATGTTGTCCTTACCTTTTGCTTAACTTCTTCCAAGACCATCTAGCATAGGGATCATGCCATCTTCTGCACATGATAAGCCAAACATTTTTATGTCAGTACTGATGAATAATTCAAAGAAATATTTGAGTGTGTGATGTTGATGTCAGGACTGTTGTGTGTATTGCTGTACTGTCTAATAGTCTCACCACTGTTATATTGTTAGCATATATTGGACTGTAATAGTGTACATATTAATTGTTCCTGTGTTTATTGCTTATTATTACAGGTGATCCTGATAGTCCCCCAAAATTCCATCAGACACAGCCAGTAGGCCCACACCTACCTTTTCCATTGAGCCCTCAGATATTGGACAGGAGGAGGGTGAGACAATCAATCAGGGAAGTGTGGCTACTGAGGCTTCAGTGCCTGTTGACTCTGGGCATAGCCAAAGTGTGGGTGAGGTGCCACACAGGAGGGTTATTAGGGGTGCTTGGTGGAGGCCTCCTGTCCATCCTCCACCAGTTACAGGTGTCTCTTCCCTTGCCACTTAACATATGTTTAGGGCTATCATAGAGGCACAAGCACATTCCCATAGGTCCTCCAGAGAAATGCTTAGGGGTGTAGATATATCACAGGTTGACATGCATGGCTGCCTCCACCATGTTGCCTATTCAGTGGATTGGATGAATGACACATTGAATGAGTGATATCTGTGATGTAACATCTGCTGGGAGGAGAAGGCATCCTCATGGGCAGAGGTCAGCCATATCATCTGCTGTTAGCCAACATGGCCATGCCTGATCATGCTCCCATAGTGGCAGTACTTTCACTTCTCTGCCAGTGGTTGAGCTGTCCACATCCAGACAATGCAGGCCATGGGTTTGTGGTCCTGGGCATTCTTGTGTGGCAAGCTCATCCAGCAGGCATTAGTAACATACAGGTAGCAGCAGTGCATCTGATTGTGGGTGTGGATGCGTCACTGCAACTTCTGGCATTGCCAGTTTTCAGGGTCGGGTACAACAACAATGAACTGCCATCACTGCTATGCATGGCTCACACCTGTCTGACATACCAAGATATAGAGCTAGCAATGAGCTTGTCTGTGTTCCTGCAGACACTCACACACCAATTTCAGCTGAAGGACCCATACAGACACACGCAACAGTAACATTGTTCAACTGTGAAGCTTAAAACTCATTTTGTCTCACTGGCCATTTCTTGCATTCCATAGTGTTTACCTTTGCGCAACACTGCATGGCTCTATGCACTGTGTACAGCTGCTTATTGAATCCAAAACAGTGTGCTACAGTGTACACTTCGCACAGTGTAAACAGACCATGTAGGCTTTATTGAATCCACGTGAAAAATCTTTTAGATCTTTAACACTTTCTTTCTACCTAATCTCTACACTTCTATAGGAAAACCAGCTATTCCTTGAGACTTCTCTGCAGATTGATTACACATCACCATTTTTATCTCATCTCCTCTTATGTTAACTGTTACTTGTTGAGCCTCATCTATCTCTAACTTGGCATAGATAAGTCTTCCATCAATATTTGCATTTGTGCTGTTTCTTTATGTCTACATTCCCATGGTATGCATTGTTTTCATAAAATTACTGAAATATCTCTATTTCCTATATAAGATATTGGGTTATTTTTATTGTTATATGGCTCCCTAGGATTGGTGACAACCTTGTTTATTTTCTAATGCCTAAATAATTGTGCTAAATGTTTTTGTGCTCTGGAGTATTTATGAAAAAAATGTTATTTAATAGCAATATTTCTAGACTCATGTCTATTATATTATGTAAATAATATCTTATTTTCTCTTTAACACTCCACAGTTGCTCCTGTTCTCATTCTGTATGATTCCACTTATTCTGCAATAATTTAACCTCTGTTGGCTAAATAAATCCTACACCTTCTTAATCACATCTCTTTCTCTTTTATTTCTTCCCTATTTTTAAACTCCATTTTCATTTTATCCCACTCATTAGCTATCCCTTCTGTAGAAAAGTTTGTCCTTCATGGTAAGTCTTGAATATTTTCCAATACCCATTCCTTAAATTTCTCTCTGTTAAACAGGCAGATGGGAAAACTCTAGTGTCTCATTTTTACTTCATTACTCTGCATTTTTATCTTAGATTTTATCTGTGTCAAAGATTTAAATTATATGCACATGGTCCGTGAATATGATTTCTATCCAGTCTATCCCAGTTATTATACCTTGGTGAATAATATGTATGTACATTCTGTCTGAGTTACTACTACTGAATTTACATATTCCTTACTAATTATTTTAATTAATTTCTTTGAAAATCTACCATCTTTTGTTATATTTTTACTTATATGTCCACTGATATATTCTTGGTATTGCAAATCATGTCCCTGTCTCCCAAAAGTGTTTAAGCTCCACAATAGCAGTTTTTGGGGGAATACAAATACATGCCAGTGTAATCCTCCTCCCTTGCCACAAGGGCCTTTTTAAGCCTAGCCATGCATTCCAAATCTTTGACAAGTTCTAGTACCAATAATAAGTGGAAACAGGGGCTTGGGGGGTGAAACATTTACAAGCAGGGTCCTGGGAGATGAACCATTTACAATCTGCCTGTGTCCATTAGAGACATAGGTGCCAAACCAGGGATGAATTTCCTGTTCCCCATTGAATTTTCCAAGTTACACTTGAATTGGTTTAGGAAGGAACTCTGCTTCACATGGATGGGTGCCTGCTCGAGAGAAAGAGTAGTCTCTGGGATATATACCTGTCTCACCAGCAGGTCCTATTTATATTACAGGCAAGGTTTAAGTATTTAGAGTGGATAATTCTGGTGCTGCTTCATTTGTGGATATGCAGGAGATCCATCAAAGTGGGGTCTGACAATGCCTTGTATGGCAGGCATAGATCTCTCCTCAAGATCCTGTAGAAGACAGAGTACAGGGATAGGACCTTGAGATGGTCTGCATAGGACATGTTACTTATGGCCTATATTCATTTAGTGAGGAACCTCTGTGGACATAACAGTTGTTGAATATGCCTGGTTAGGTAGGCAGTGTGAACCATTTGTCTCCATCCATTGCTTTGGTGACCTTCTCAATGAAGTCCACCAAGTTAAGTAGGCATGATCTGCCCCTGATGAAACCAAATTAGGTTGGGTCCAATGTTTGGAGGTTTCCTATATCATTACTGATCATCTCCATGATAATTATTTCCATGGCGTTGCATATGAGACTAGTAAGATTTGTGGGTCTGTAGTTTCCAGGGTCTGGAGATGTCCCACCTTTGTGCAGAGGGATGACTGTTGCTGTTCTCCATTCATGAGGTACAAAGCTTGTTTGGAGGCTACAGTTACATAGCAATTCCAGAGG
Organism: Protopterus annectens; assembly: GCF_019279795.1. NCBI lineage: Eukaryota > Metazoa > Chordata > Ceratodontiformes > Protopteridae > Protopterus > Protopterus annectens. Next base: position 1,700,530,380 of record NC_056743.1, on the reverse strand, counting down.
CCCTTTTAGGTCATGTTTCATGCTAATTAGAAGGCATCCTGGGATATTTTCTGTGCCCGATGATGCAGTATTCCTGGCCTTAGAGAGAGTATTAAGGACATGTTCCCAAGCAGGGGAGTTATATTTGATGGTATTTCCTGAGAAAAGGTTGAAGGGAAGAGAGGAGTAAAGTTGGAGATTAATTTGTTGGCCTGTTCATTTGCTATATCTTCTGGCTCAGTTTAGTTGAGTTCATTTACAATGAGCTCTGTACACAATTGTGTACTGCCTTTGAGGTTGTGGACATAGCTTAACATTCTTTGTGGTTGTCCTTGGCCTGGGAGGCCAAATTTTCCTCAAATTTGGCTTTGGTAGACTTTATTTGTCCTCTGAGTTGTTTGTTTAGTTTGATGAGAGTGCTTTTATCCTGCTGGGTGCAGGATAATACAATACAAATTTTCCACAAATGTGGGTTTGGTAGACTTTATTTGTCCTCTGAGTTGTTTGTTTAGTTTGATGAGAGTGCTTTTATCCTGCTGGGTGCTGTAACTAATTTTTGCCACAATTGTCTTCCTTCTGTCATACAGCTTATTGATGTTGTGATGCCAGCAGGGTGGATTGTTTTTTGAGTTGCTTCTGTACTTTCTCCTGGTGGGTACATCTGCCTGTATGCAGCTTTTAGCATGCTTGTATAGGGTTTCTGTGAACAGTTCTGTATAGGCTTAAAATTTTGCCAGGTTATCAGTTAGTAGTAAGAAGTTAGCCATGGAGTAGTTCCAAGATATTCCAGGGTTAGCTGGGGTTCCAGGTTTTATTTTTACTTGTTTTAGTCTGACCTTACCATAGAAGGAACTACACTAGGGGTGTGTGTAGCACTCTTCCATATTAGTGAGGACCAGATCATGTATGGTTGCACCCCTGGTTGGTGTATTGATAATCTAGTCCAGGGAGTTTGTGTTTACAAAATCCAGGAATCTCTGTGCTTGTATGTTTGGTGTGATATATGATTCCCAGTTAATAGTGGGGTAATTAAAGTTGCCCATGAATATGGGATTGGGTTGGATGGTGAGTGTTTCCACTAAGTTAAAATACACAGTATGGGTTTCCTGGCTTACAGAAGGGGACCTATAACTTGTAAGGAAGTGGTATTGTATTTTGCCTATGGTGATTTGAACATGGAGAAGCTCAAGTGCATTGTCCTTTTGACCAGACTTGAGGTATATGCTCGACAGAGGCACAGCAAAATAATGGGTATAGTTCCCCATACTAAAGGGGTGGCGTAAGCCACAAAACAATGGGCTAGGCTTATAAATGCCCTCGGGCAGATAGCCTAGTATGAACCTATGAACCTATGAACCTATATTTATTTTTGATGTAAATCGAGACCCCTAAACCTTTAGTCTATCTATGTAGTAGCTGGTCTAAGTGTGGGGAAGGCATTATAACCTTACACTGTCAGTGTGTTCTCCATAGCTTTAAACCTTGTCTCAGTGACCGCTTAGACATTAGCATTTTCTGGGGTAAAGAGAGCTTCTAGGGAGGGAAGTTCTTTATTTAGACTCCTAGCATTGAGCATTAACACCTGTAAATTTTCTTGGTTTTCATTTGCTATGTCAGATGTCCTTTCAGTTTGCCATTGCCTAAAAAGGCCCCCTGGGGGAGGACAATATTTTAGCTAATATTCAAAAGCCTAGAGGGGAGAGGTGCAGCCCATCCCTGTCAAAGCAGTGTGGTCTGTTGACCATGTTTTTCCACGTTGACAGATATTTCACCCCCCTTTTGACTGACACCAGAAACTAAGCCAATTATTAAAGTCAGTCATTTTTTGTTTGTATTGTAGCATCATCTTTGAAGAAGGTAAAATGCTGCTCAGTGCCAGGCTCATACCAGCCTGGGACACATATTTTAAGAGCTTCATCTCTTCATATAGTCTAGGGAGGTATGTCACGGGTGATTTACACTCACATGAACTATGACTGAGTCATACCGGTACCTGTAGTCCAGTGACCTGAGTGCATGTGTAATGTGGTGGATCCTGGCCCCTGATAGGCAACTGACCATGATTTTCTCCTTTCTCAGCCTGGTGAGAGGGACATCAGTGTGTCTCACAATGTAGTCTCCAATGACCAGAATGTTGGATTGTGTGGTGGCTTGCTTTATGGGCTTAGAAGGAGAGACTTCATGAGATGTGGCTGTTGTTTTGTAAGAGTGAATTTGGGGCTGCTGAGGGTGTTTGTTATGTGTGCTTCACTTAGGAGGTCTTTGGGGTTTAGGAAGGTTACATTTAAGTGCCTCAGAATATGGGGGTCTCTGTGTCTGCTTTGAATTGTATGTGATGGGTGCAGCCTGTATACTACTGACAACCTTATTGTCATTAGGTGTGCTTTTAAGTGAGAGCTTTGCATACTGTGACATTGTGTGAATACATCTCTCACATGCCATATCATTTTGTTTGAGATTTAAGTGGTTGTCAGTAAACATGACGCAATTTCTGCATTGCCACAGGATGCCCATATCCACCAAGTTGGTAATGGAGATAGTGGAAAAGTTCATATCCATAGCAATAGACCCTTTTTATTGATTAGACAGTTCCAGTGAGAATATAAAGTAATGTCAGGAGTATGAAAAACTTCAGTGGAGATTCAGGTGCCCAAAAAGACCAGTACCAACAGCCGAGAAATATCACCAAACGATTTATTAAAATCAACAAGCAGCAAAAATAGCAAGTGATAGCAGTTTAGCACTTTCGTCTAGGTAAAGACTTCTTCAGAACTGCTAGTATATCCAATATTTCACTTAAATACTCACAAAATCAACACGTGATCAAACCGACCAATGGAACACCAGTGTTGACTTTCAAAAAATTGTGTGAGAAACTATGTTAAAATCCAAGATACAAACATGATAATACATGCATACAATACCAACAGAATTCACTAATGAATACTACTAGTATATTACAAGGCATCATTACAATAATTGGTATTTTTCTTTTAGTTGTTTTAGTATTTTCTGTTCTAAAGGCTGATTACAAAATGCTTAATCTCACCTGCACGCACAATGACACTTATAAATATAAAAAAAGATATAAAAAAATTACTAAAGATAATAAATATTACAATGCCGAAGCATATTTTATCAAATTAAAAAGAATCAAAATATAATTGTGGAAGATGCTCATAGTGTCAGAGGGTGGACTGTTATGGAAGGTTATTAAGTCTCATGTTTATTCTTTACACAATGCATATGAACTTATCGTTTTTTTCATAAATGAGTCAAATAAAATATTTATAATATGTTTATGTCCAAAGAAAAATGAAAAATAGATGCATTATTATGCAAGATATAGTTTCAGCTTTATATTTCAAGTGTCTTACAATTATATTCTCTCTGTACTGGCAGATAGCTGAAGGCAAAGAAAGTGCTGAAGGAGTTAAGGGATATTATGTTTAAGTGTCAGATATCCAT